>NW_020799113.1:14420115-14484530 GCF_003259725.1 Athene cunicularia | reverse complement strand
TTTTTTTTTTTAAAAAAAAAAAAAAAAAAAAGATATATACATATTTGGACAAGTTATATTGTGAGAATTAAATTCACATTTAGAAAATGTTAAGGTATTCATACATTTACTCTCCCTTTTGTAGAAAAGTAGCATTCATCTTAATACTTATAGCTTACTAAGTAAAATATTGTCCTATTATCTAGCTGTGTTATATATTTATACAGCTGTCCTAGAGTTATTCTGTTAGATGGGGAAAAAAAGATTCAGTTCTTATAATTACTACTATCTCATAAATATGTCAAGTAAAGAGAGGTTCAAGCATACTATAATAATAACAATTTCACTGAACTCTTTTGCTTGAACAAGGAATAAAAATATGATTGTTAGTATTTACATTAAAGCATGAACCTAACTTTGCAATTACTGCATTACAATGTATTTAATTATAGTGTTTTTACATTAACATGAATGTAGCTTCCTTGCTATGATTTTGGGCCTGAGCACTGCTGAGCTAGAAGCCCGTTTTATTCCTGTAAATAATGCCTTAAGAGTGTAATCCTAGAGCACATTCAGCCTTAGAAGCCACACATTTGCTTTATGTTTTCTGTCTCTATGTCATGATTACTATGACCCATTTTAAAGCACCTTAAATATTTATTGAAATAATATTTCAAGTGTTAATTACAGTGGTAATGAAAACAGCCAAATGCCACATATCAAGAATGAGTGTTTATCCGTATTGTTAATGTGATATGTTAGATTTCATTAAGCAGTAATGGGGTAGCAAATGAGTCACAAATTACAGTTGCATCTGTTACTAGACCACATTAGTGCCAAAATAACTGCAAATGCAGCCATAGGGTTATGTTCATTAGCCAACCACTTCTCCTGGCCAATCCATCCTTTGTGTTTGTGAACTACGGGGTCCACAGGAAAAAAATTCACACCTTTTGTAATATAGAGCAGTGGGGAAGTCAAACGTTGCCCTAATCCAGGCCCAGCTTTCACATCCAGAATTAAGTTGCAGTCTTGCAGTTTGAGCAAGATGAGTAGAGTCTCAGCAGACTCTGACGGTGCTGCAGACTGCAGCAATCTGGGACCTCATCATTTCTGGTGTGAGACCAATAATGACAGCTGACAGGTTCTATATGCAAGCAATGGTTTTTCTTGTCTTTCAGTTTCTGTCTTCTTTCAAGCGGTTATTAATTTATATCATCATTAACAGTTTGAAGGATGACAATTTGCAGCAGTTAATGAGATCTTTCACTGAACTTATCATTTTTAAATTAACTGGCATTAAGTCACTCCTTCAAACAATGTAAATAATACATAAAACAATTCCCCCCCTCGAATCCTGAACTAATGCAGACAAACAAATCCTGAAGCAGCCTTGCATGTCCAGAACAAGACGAGTGCCTATTTTAGGATTGCCAACTGCCCAATTTGATTGAGACAGTCCTGATTTGGGTACATTTAAAATGGCCTAATTTCAAGCACTGAATTTCTATTATTAAGTAGCAGTGGACCTGAAATAATATATGAAAGTTCATTTAACTTGCAAGAAATTTGAATAAGCATAGCTCATTTGTTTCCCAAATAAAAGTCAGCAATGTTGAAGCCAGATACAGACTCTACTTGAATAAAGATTATCTTTGACAGACACATGCACACGTACAAACACGCACAAACCCTGAAGATAACTGGCAGTAAATGTTTTGCCCAAGGCATCGTAACAGGTGTCTAGTTCGTAACAAACCTACTGTTCAAACAAAGCTGGCTTGCTTCAGAAAGAACTGGAAGCTGCTGTAATCACCCTCACTCTTTTAGACGTGTCTCTCCTCCAAATTACAACCCTCATTTAAAAGGGTGAATTGTACTTTTGAGATGGAAAAGAAGTAAAGACCAGAATTATAATATTTCATGTTTATTAGTGGATAAAAAGGACACAAAAGATGTGAAATGGTCAGTGCTGAATTAATGTTGTGTGTGTGCTACAAAATTGTCAGTATTTTATGAAGCATGAGAGTAATGTAAGCTGTTTGTGCTATTTTACTAACATATCAATAAAGCAGCAATTTGTTATACAGCCAAATCCAATGTAGCTGATATTCAGACTAACAACAAAGACAGATGTTGCTAATTAAGTACGCATTAAAAAACTGTTAATACTGATACTCCATTAAAGCCATATGATAATGAGATTTAAATCTTTAATCAGAATGATCCACGAACCCCTTCAGTATATGAAACTTAAACATTTTGTTGCATATAGAGTTTTCATCTGAGAACAAAACAAGATTTGGACTGCAGGTCCAGAGGTGGTTGCCGAGAGCAGTGTGCCCTAATGTGGTTTTCCTTGTCCTGTCCTTTTCTAGCAGACGTTCCATACGCCAAGCCTTGGGGACGAGGAATTTGAAATCCCACCCATTACCCCCCCACCTGAGTCAGACCCTGCACTGGGGATGGCAGATATACTGCTGCCCTTTCAGGGCCTTGGCGAACAGCTGCCTGCACAAGGAAGTGAATTTACACCTCAGTTTCCCCCCCAGAGCTTGGATCTTCCCTCTATTACAATATCCCGAAATCTCATGGAACAGGATGGCCTCATCCACAGCAATGGATTGCATATGGTAGGTCCAGTTCTTTGTGTGTTTCCATTGCACAACGTTGTCTGTCAAAGCATGGTAATGTAGATTTTTTTCATCTATGGGTTTTAATTGACTTCTCAGAAGATCTGTATGACATCTTGGTATTGTAACCTGACCAAGCATTTGCCAGTGTTCTGTATCATGCACAGGAATATTCTGTGTGAAGGATTACATGTGTTGTTAGTGTCACACACCAAGGCAGTGATGTGCTATTACTCGGTTCTCTAAGGCGGTTGGCAAATGGTTAAGGGTTTAATATTGGTGAATTCAGGAAGATAAATATGGTTGTTAATGTACAGTGCAATGCTATAATGTGTGTAAACAGATCTCTTGTGAAGAAGTAGTCAGGCTTTATAAACATAGAATTTTAATTTTGGGATTGGACCTGGAAGCCCATATCCATTGGCATCATGTGCATCCCAAGTGCTGCTAAAGTTCAAAATTGTGTTATACAGTTGGCACTGGCGTAGTGTTGGCCAGGGTGAAACTAAAGAATTTAGAAGTAATTGCTTCTCTGTATTTCAAATATAGAACCCACATCTGACAGCCATCAGGATATTTTGAAAACACAGTATTGAGAGTAGCTCAGAAAGGGAGCCAGACATGGTATGCCAGCAGTAAAAACCCGTATATTTCCCTGTATTTTGTATATTCCATGGTCTAAATGTTGTTTGGGGTTTTTTTTAACTCATAACAGAAATTATAGGGATATATTACTTTCATCATACTCAGAAATGCAGGGCCATAAAAAGACTTTGTTCTGTCCAGTGCTCTTGTTGACCACAGAGACTGGGGCAAGTTGGGCCTTGTTTTGGCTGGGATAGAGCTAATTTTTCTTCTTAGTACCTAGAATAGTGCTGTGTCTTCGATTCAGTATGGGATTTGGTATGAGAAGAATGTTGATAATACACTGACGTTTTCAGTTGTTGCTAAGAGATCAAGAACTTTCCAACTCCCATATCCTCCCACGTGCAGGTGCACTAGAAGCTGTGAGGGAGCAGAGCCAGAGCACCGGCCCCAAACTGGGCAGTGAAATATTCTCTACCCTGTGAAGGAGGGGTGGATTCTCTCTCCTTTCCAGGACTGCAATTGTGGGATCTTCATATTTTGGGATCTCTAGCTAGGAAGGGGCTGGGTAACAGTCAGCGGATGGTGAGCAGTCACATTGTGCATTACCTGTTTATTATTGTTATTGTTCTATTTCAATTATTAAACTGTTTTTTAATTCAACCTATGAGTCTGTCTCCCTCCCCTACCTGGGCAGGGGGAGGGTGACCAAGTGGCTGCATGGTGTTCGGCTGCTGCCCAGGTTCAAACCACAACAGCCCGTTCTCCTGTTCCTGGGCTCTTTCCAGGCCCTTCGGAATGGGGAGGGACGATCCGAGTCTGGGGAAGGGCTGAGTGATGGGACTGTTACGCTAATTCCAGTGATCGTTCTTCATGATTGGAGCAATCAAAACCAGGGCTGTATGGAATCTATACACACCGTATGGCTGCAATCTTAGTGGGAGGGTATATGGGGCAGTTTCCACTTTCTTGTATTTTCCTTTCAGCTTTGAGGGATCTCCGTGCTTGGGTTTCTCTAAGCTTTGTGCAGTTAACATGCATACTCACAGTGATGAGATGCAGCTGTCAGTCAGTTTATCATACTTAGCTTTCTTAACTCAGTGGTGACAATTAGAATTAGTTACTTTATTGCATATTGAAAACAGAGTGAATGTTTAGCTTGAACAGATATTTTACACCAACTGTGTTTTGTGTGATTAGCTGTTTTATATAGGACCTTTTGCTAAACTTGGTGTAGTGAAAATACAGATTTACTACTGGACTGTAATAAAGGTCATTGTGGTGTTGTGTTATAGTTTCATGTAAATCTTTTTTTCTTTTTTATTGTTTTGGCAAGCAAAAATTAATTAAAGATTTACAAATCAACACACAGCAAATGCTTCTTCGGAATTCTGCAGGCTGCTGGCTTCATTGCAAATTTTAATATTTCCTTGGAGGTCATGAAGAGTAGCTAGCACTAATACAGAATTAAGCGCTAACTGCTCCCTGCTTGGGAGGTACTGAATTCAGTAATTCCACAGATAGAAAGCAGAGACTGCATAAAACAGGCCTTGAAGGATGTGTTACTTGTTTTCAGATCTCATTTTGCGTGGGGTTTTGTATGCACTGGACATGTTGGGTGACTACTAAAGCAAGATCAGATGAATAAAATGTGAGAGTCAGGAATGTTATGCTTGAAAACTAAAGTAATAGAGTGTGTGTACACTGAATACAATGAAACTTGCTCAGAAATATGTAATAAATATCATGTGCTGGATCACTTGTGTGTATGATTTGTGTATGAGTTTCCCCTCAAAGTTATCAAGTTGTTTGTAACCTGACCCAGTTTTGCCTTTTAATTTTGCATCATTTAATTGAATGGGATTCTTCCATATGTAAATGCTGTTACCTTAACAGTTCCAACCAGAATATGCCTCCTGCTTAGATATCTTTTCTCTCACCTTTTCTTGCACTGGATGAGAGGCTTTACATCTTTACGTTTTCTCCTAGACTGCAATGTGGAAATAAATGGCATGGTCTACATTGACTTCAGTGGTAAGAGTTCGTTCCTGTATAGGTCAAAAAGATCTAGAGAAGCCCATGTCTTATTAGCCCAGTAGTCCAGTAGTTATTTTCTAGGGTGATTGCCAGTTCAAAGCTGTGGGCTGGGAACTTACACGTAATTTTGCCACAGAGACTTGATGAGGAATTGTGTGATTTGGTATGGAGGAGCCACGTGAGGAAATTTGTGTGTCAGACACATCCCCACAATCGGTTAATTTGCTTTATGCTGTGAGATGGAATGGCCCTTGCCATTGTGTTTTAGTCAGTAGTCTTTTTCTCTTCTGCTCATAAACACTGGGTAGCTTCAGGAAGTTTAAAAACGTTAACAGAGGGTCCTTGCATAGGTTTCCCCTGAACTCGGATAGCTCTCTTTAGTACTCAAAATTTCCAGCAGTTAATCTGTATTTCAAAAATAGAATATGAAAACATTATATCATATTTTATGTGGAAAATGTGCACTTTATTAAACCGGTAAATATTTATTAATAATATTAGAATTCATCTTTAAATTAGACATTTCATGAATTACCTTGCCTTGGAGCTATAAAAACTTTATTGCAGCAATAAAAAAATGTAAAGGAGGCATTTTGACTATGAAATTTCATTTCATGGTCAATTGAATTTACTATATCTGAAAGAACTAAAGATGGGGTTGTAAAATAATTATGATGTTCGTATACACTTACAGAACAATGTTCTTACACAGAGATACTAGGATAGTCTTATTTAAAGGCTGTATTAATAGTGTATTGCTAATCGCTAAAGCTTCTTTAGCTGAATACAAACTTAAATTATTTTAATATGAACTACATCGAGTTTATTGGTTATCTTGTGAAGCATTAGAGAGCTTTACTGTAAGCAATATTTAATATAGATAAATGTAGTTGTACCCTATTGAAAAGTCAGGTAGAAGAATTTCACCTTGAAGAAATGTCATGAGATTTTAAATCACAAATGTTGAAAAAATAAAATGGGCTTGGACAGAATTATGATTAATACTGTGTGTCTTTGGCTTTTTTCTATGTACTACCTGACATGTTCACCTATAAACTTGAATGCAGAATTGCCAGAGGCATGGTTAAAAATAGGTTATGTCAAGGTTTTCCTATGTCTCCCTTAGGGTATGGAGTTGGCTAGCTACCTTGTAATACTTCTGCACGTATCTTACATATTTCCCACAGGAAGACCAAAAAAAAAAAAAATCATTCTCTTTTGAACATATTCTTTGTGTATTATTATATTGAAAAAATAATTCACAATGCAAGGAAGATATTTATTCTCAGCATAAAGGTGGCCTAACAATTATTAAAAGATCATATTGATGAGTTAACAGTTGTTCATAGTATTAAGATATATATACTATGGAAAGAATGACATTTGTCACAATACTGATTAACTTCATTATTATTGACAACAAACGCAACACATTTATCTCAACAGCATTTTTTTCTACATTTAAAACAGACTACAGCAGTAAAAAGATAAAATGGAGGAAGTTTGATTAATTCTAATATTTTAATAATACCCAAATAAAATCCTGATGTTCAAAAATGAGTCACTGAAAAATGGAATATTGATGTACATTTGACTTCAAAGAACACATGGATTTACATGATGCAAATATTATCCCTATAAATACTTGAATATAAATAAGTGGAAATCAACAGCAATATCCTAATTAAAAATCATCCCCCAATATTTTATATTAATGTTTCATTTTCTGTTGAGCTGCGCATAGAAAAATTATTTTAATCTGCAAAGTGTGGCAATTCTATGAAACTACAACTTGTGCTCCTGAGGGTTCCTTTTTTTAACACCTCTCTATAATCTGCCCAGCCTGCTGAGTAGCATTGACATCAGTAGTACATCAATTTCAGAAAGTGGATTATTTTTACTAGACAGCTATTGTGACATATTGGGTCAGTCATAAATGAAAGATATTCATGCAAGCATGCAATACTTGTAATGAAGTCTCACTCTGACCTTCTGTATGATTGATTCTGTAATTTAGTTTTCTCAGGCAGTGCCTGAAATGAAATGAAATCATGTTGAACAAGTTTTGAATACCCACAGTGCACCAGGAGAAGAAAAATCTGCAGCCCCAGAGGCTTGAGAGAGAGCAGCTGAACGATTTATCTCCATGCTATTATAGCCTTTGCCAGCATTCAACATTTCTTTTTTTTTTTTTTTTTTTTTTTTCTTATTTGGCTTAAGTACTTAATTCTGCAGGTAGCTGTAAATGGGAAAATAAAATGCTGTTCAGATTTAAAATGACAGGACAGGAGTATGTGCAGGGGACTGATAAAATATCTTGAATAGAACTGACCTTTCATGTAGCTGAAAGTTACTGGGGGATTCATCCTCATAATTACCATATAGATTATTTTTATTTCTTTCCTGCAATGAAACATTTCAGAGAGCAGTAGTGCTGATTGAATGAAAATTGAACTTGTTAACATTCTTTTCAGCTTAGCCTGTTGTACATAACAGAAGGTTAGCTTTGATGAATTTCAAAATTCTCTTTCTGATATCTAAGAAACAGACAGTAAAATAATTGTCTCTTTCAGTCTGATTTTTCCTTTTATTCAAAAAAGTACAGATGTTACAAAAACAGATTGATAATTTTACATATATGGTCCCCTATATTACTTACGCTGCTAGAGAAAATGTTTCGTATTTGATGAAGATTTGAGCCTGTTTATATTTTATAATTGTTGCAGTGCTGCCAGTGCATTCAGGATTCTGCACAGATAAGGCTAATTCATAGTGGAATACGCTCATCTTTAATTACATTACTAGTTAAGAGTGGCACTGTGCTGAAATCAAAGATATGATGGTGACTATTGCTTTTATTTCAAGGAGACCTTTTAAATAAACAGCTCAATGATGTGGCTTTAAAGAGCTGAGTTGCAAATTTGAGCATATTAAAGGCTGGATACAACAGAAATATTATTAATGTTTCAGAACAGTGGTGCCTTTTACTTAAAGGTCTAAATCTTTTTTAGTAATTTAAATACCCAAATTAGTAATTAACTTTCAATGACTAGATTAACAGAAGATTGCAAGAATAAAAACTTTAAAAGTTGCTTTAAAATTGGCAAGACATTTCACTGCTTACCTGACTGCGTGCCTCTAATTTATATGTTTAATTTCCCTTTACAAAGAAATGTATTTGTAAATCTCTCTTTTAATACCCAGTCTGTAATCTCCTATCTAGAGAGAATGGAGTAGGTTTTCAATTAATACAATGTTATAACAACAGTGTTTAATGTGTTACAGATGAAACAGTTATTTCATGGGTCATTAATGTGTGTAACGCCTGGAACGGTTTATTAAAACAAGCCCTTGTTATTATTACGAACATGTTTATTGTCATCTTTAATACAAAACATATAACTAATTCCAGAAGGATATAATTATTCATTTATAGGAGTAGCAACTATTCTTACTAGGAAAAGAGATTATCTTCAGAATTTTCCTATTTCTGTTTTTTCTTTGATTACTACAGTGGATTACTAAACTCCAGTTTTAAACAACAGTGTTAGTCTGATTTGTACTGGACTTTCCCAGCAGAAATGGTAGCTGTTAGCAGCACTGTTTTTAATAATTTGTGGTACCAAGGAAAGCTAATCTCAAAATTAAGTAATACCAAATTAAATGATGCTCTGGTGCCTCGGATCAGTGACATTTGGCCATGTAGAGAACCTTTCAAATGGTGGTGGATGCTTTGTGAAAGTAGACCTTTAGGACACAGTTGGGATTTTGCAGCTCTGGTGCCCGCTGTCAGCTCAGCGCTGTGACAGGCGGGTTTCTGCCCACGGATCTGAGCTCTGTGCTTTGCTGATGAACTTCCAAGTCTTTACAGAGTCATTTTTTCTGATTGGTGTATAGTTAATATTTTATTTTATGTCTGATGACATAATTGTGCATTTTTAAGTTACCTTTCAGAGCACATGTGTGCGCAGCTCATGGGGCCTCGGGGGAAGGTGGACAATGGGCTGAAAACCCTGGAGACAACAGACAGCAGTGGCTTCTGCACAGAAACTACATGCTACGACTTTAACACGATAGGAAGACGGTGTTAGCCTGATGATGTACTAAATAATAGGATTTTAATAGTGTGTAGATTTTCATGTCCTCAGTGACATTGTAATACTCAGTGTGGATAATACAGTCATTTTTCTGAGAGACATGCTCTTCCCTCCTTTCTCATCGATACAGACACAATGGGCCATCTGTTAATGCGCCGTTATGGTTGGAGAAGGAAACAGATTCTGGTGCTGTTTTCAAAAATAGGCAACTCCTAGTAACTTCAAGAAAGAACCTGTCTATAGGAAATAAAGTGGCAGCAGTTGCCAAAGACACCAATCTGATGAGCAGGTACTGCTGGTTCCAAAAAAAAAAAAAATTGAAAAATTATGCAAGTAGGTTATTACCTATCAAGATACATGAGGGACTTCCTCATGAAAGAGAAACACAGTAACACTGGCAGAACAATCCGGGGAAAAAAAGAGTGTGACTATATTAATAATGCCTAAATCACGATCCATCAGCTCCAGAAAATATTGTGAAGTCCCATATGAATATGTGGAAAATGATACACCCCACTGGGAAAGCTGTCAGGAATTGGAGCGGAAGCTGAATCTCTGATATTCCTAAGAACTGCTCTCAGAAGGAACGCAAATGTGTGTGACCGTGGACACCAGCTGGGCACCAAGCCTGTAACAGGGCTTTAAACTGTTCTGCCTCCTGAGCTTAAACTCTAACATCAGGTGCTGCTTTCTTTAAACTGCTGAATGAGGCAGATGCTGCAGCTGATCTGGATATGTTGTACCTGGCCAAAGGCTTTGCTGGGCCCAGCCACCCCCTTGTTCTTGGGTCATTTGAAAACTTCCTTTGAAATTCCTGCTATTCTCTGCTGTTACCTCCTGTGTTTCCCCTTCCACAGCTTATCCAGTACTCAGCTTCCACTTCCAAGTTCTCAAACTATAAAGAAATGACGCAAATCTCTATAAGTTTTAAATTATTCTGTGTTGCCAGGTAGCTGGAAAAAAAAGTATCTGGCACTGGTAATACAAAAGATAATGAGACATACTTTTCCGGTTTGCTTTAAAAACCAACAAAGAAAACCCAAACAAACCCCCCTACCCCAACCCCAGGAAAAAACATACCACCCTCCCAGAGCATGGCTACCAACACTTGTAGCAATTTTTAAACGAATGCCATGTAACCCCCAAGTATGTCCCCCCAGTTCCTTGCACAATTTTTGTTACCTTTGATAATATTTGTTAGTTGTCATGCTTCTTTGCAGTCTCTCCCCACGTTGCTTACTGTGTAACAAGGACCTTTGAAATCTGCCTTTGATTTGAGAGCTGAAGCGCCTGAAGTTGCAGAGGTTGTAACAAAACTGCTAACAGCATTTATCTGACATTCTGGGACTTAATTTTAACTATCCAGGATTTGTTTGCAATGTGCTTTCACTGTTTGCATACAGCAGACCTAAACTTGTACTGCTAATTTGGAGAGAAGCTCCTCATGCCAACAGACTCATCAGATCAGAGCCCAGATCTGTGATCTGAGTCACACATGTATTGTGATCATGCTGTTGGGTACCTTGTCCAAAAGGAGTGTGATTCAATATGCTTTAAAGTATGGTAGATGTTTGGGGAGAAGAGAGTGGAGAATCTGTTTTTAAATGCCTCTACAAAATGGTGTAAAAATTAAATTATAAAGAAGTTGTGAATTAGGTGATGTTAAAGCATCTGTAGCAGCCACTGTGGATAGGTGGAAGGCTATAGCAAGCCAGTGGGGCCATCCATCTGCAAGAGCAGAAGCCTTTCCAGAGCAGAAGGACTCAATATCAACTGAGGCAACCAAGAGGCATTACCCCTTCAGCCCGCTTTGGGCACTGCATGAGGGATCTGCAGGGTCACAGGAAGGTAAATGGGTAAGAACAAATTTCCCAAGGAGCAAATGCTCCATGCTAGAGTGGTGGGGCATCTTGGGTAAGAATTATAAGCATTTCAGAGAAAAGTTGTTGTCTCTTAGTTTGGTAGTTGTGTGATTTTGGCCTAGCTGTGAGCTTCTAGTATTTCTTCACCATGTAATGCAGTATTTTGTTACGCTGAGCATGCTGTGAATGAGCTGGTACCAGCAGAGATCACAGAGCAGTATTGCCAAGGTGCCTAGCCCTGGGATCCAGAGCAGTGCTGGTCTGGCAAGTGCCCAGCCTGGTTGGACCAGTTCCTTGGCACCTTCTTGCTTGGAGTCACATCTCTGAGGTGGTGCTGCACTGCCTGGTGTGGGTGGGCTCCTAATGCCCAGATGGGGTTCCATAGAAGAAATGGTTTTAACTTGCTATTTGGTGGTCTTACAGCACTCTTACCCTCCCTGTAACAGGTCAGGCTGTCTGCTCTGATGAAAGCTCTGTGCTGCACAGGAGAGTATGAAGAACACCAGCCATGTGAGGGCTTACTGCAAATGTGGTTGCAGATCAGATCCCAGAGAAAAGCAAGGGACGGTAAATAAGAAAGATTCCAATAAAACATACTGAACTAACTTGGAGGTTGCAGCTGTATAAGAAAATTCTATCATACTGCAAGAGATGAATTTCTAAAGACATCTGAGGTTGCCAGAACAAAAGGAGATAGCTGCTCAGTTTTGAGGAATAAATAATTTTGGGTTTGTGTTTATTTTTTTTCTTTTCATGTCCGTTCTCCAGCTTACGTACTTTGTGTGAATGAGAAATTCTGATGTAGTGGGACTGGGGGAACACACAGACCAAGAAATTGCACTTACTTCATGTTCTTCAGGCAGCAGGATTTGCATAAGCCTTCTGTCACCTACCAATCTTTTAGATCCAGCTGCAGACATAATTTTTTTCTGAACCAACATGTAAGAGATGACTTGTAACTTTCTGAAACAAAGCCTGAGAGAAGCATAAACAACGGCAGGAGATGAGACTTGGTAAAGATAAGGAATGGGGGGTGTGGAGGCCCTCTGAGCCAAGGAATGTCTCAAATATAAGTGATGAAACTGTCGTCACACAGTGGGTAATGTGAAGTCCGGAGCTGATAAGGCTGCCTGGATGCAGCTGGAGGAGGGAGTCTGTGAAGACAGGACAGTTCTGCTCTGGTGTATCTTGTAAAGTTTCAAGGGCCATCTGTCCAGTGAACAACCTTTGCTTCATTGTCAGTGAAATGCATATTGAAGTTGACATCCCTGCATACGCTAATGAAGATGAACAGAATCAAGCTAGTTACATCATCCCATGAAGTGCCTTACTCCTCCCCATACACGTGATACGTAGATGTGTAGGTCAGTCTAAGGGAAGGACTAAGGAAAGGTCTGTATAAATTGAGGAGGGGCAAGGAGAGCAAAAGTGAAGTGAAGTATGAAAGATGCATCCTTGGACCTCGTTGGCAGGACCAACACAGGAACCTGGACCAGTGGTCTCTATTTCTAATCCCAGCTCTAGCTCTCTTCCCTTTTCCCCTTTCCTTGTTATCATTAAGTAATACAAGTCGTATTGTACCACTTGCCATAATTTGTTATATACTTAGTCAGTTATCATGTATCCGATTAATACCTTGTGGGAATTTGATAACTGTTGATGTCTGAACTTTGAGACTTGTCTCACTGTTGTCCACTCCATTGGTGATTTATGAATCTAAGTCACTTGTCTCCCTCGCCTGAGCAGGATGTGACATTAAAATTGGTTGACATTGTGGGCAGGATTCCCTTGGTGTTGGAAAGCCCTAACAGATACCAGTTCTCCATCTGACAAACACAGACATGGAGAACTGGGAAGTGACCTCTTGGCTATGAACTGGAAGACATTCGAGCAGTGGCAAGCCATAACTGCCTGGGAAGCGTCAGTGCTTGACTGCTTCCCTATTCTTGAGAAATTGAGGGAGTATAAGGCATGTCCTACTCTGCCAAGTATGGTCTGGGCCCACGATAATTGGCATAATCCAGAAGCAGTGACAAGCCATATCATTATCCTTGCAAAGGAGCAAAGATTGTGGCCAGGCAAAGGAAAAGCTGAAGTGTGTGCTGTATTAGGGGCAGCACTGACTACAGCCCAAAAGGATAGACACTTGACCAGGCAAGCAGAAGGGGAAACAATCAGATCCTTGCAAGATTAGGTATAAACTCTCCAAGATCAATTGGCCAAGGAACACGATGCTACTAAAACGGTCAAATCTTTGCCAGAGCAAATTGAAATTTTGCAAAGCCAATTAGTTGCTGAGCATAACACCACTCAGCGATGCCACACAGCTCTGTCTGATATCCTGAACCAACAAAAAAAATATCTTACAGTCTGAAATAGAGGAGAATGAACAAGAAACCCGCAACACGACAGATCTTAATTTTCTTCTGGATAGTGAACCAAGATTTTCAAGTCTGTCAAAACTGGCTGATAGACCCTTGTATCCAACAAAGGAGTAAGAAATGAGCTGAGACCTTATTTACCCCCAAAATGAGGGGAAACACTGAAACCATTCATTAAAATGGAGACCACTAATGACCAGTGTGAAGGAGCTCCACAGATCACCATTTAAGTGATACTGTATTGATCGAGTTTTTGAAAATTCAGGAGAAATATACCAGACAAGCTTAGAAAACTGAGACTGAATACGTATGGAGGGTATTCTTGACTGCTGGCAATCAAATCTTGTTATCAGAAGACGAGGCACAGGGGTACTGGGTATTTTTGACCACTGACGACCTGAGAGTGCTGTGGTTGTTAACTCAACGAGCTGCCTATTGGGCAGGAGGAAGGGACCCTTTGGAAAGAGGAGATCCGGTGTTTTGAGACCCCAACCATAAATATTTTCATTGAAGTCTGCAGAAGGCTGCTTGTCTTTCTCTTCTGAGTGGGACGAGACGCAAGTGCTGTTTGTTGTAGCTTTTATTTGGGAATTAAAATTAGGTAAGGTTTTCTTTTCTGTAGAGACACGAAGCAAAACACAGGAGTTTTCTCATTGCCAGAGAAAAGAAGCTGCTGCTTGTAGTGGATATTCTGATAACTTCAGTTTGACAGATCTATTACTGATGGCATTATCTGAGGAAGGGAGAGGAAGGACACTTCTTCAATGGTGGCAGTACCAAGTGCAACTGTTTTGTATTCTATTAAGTAAGGATTTAATCTCTGACAGAGAAAAGCATTCTGTTAGTTTGATTTGTTTTGATTGGCAGTGAGTTCCAATCTTGCAAAAATTTAGATTAATGGATTCTTTTATCTCTACTTGTGGAGAAAAAGAGTATTGAGAATTTCTTCTAGAGATATGCTGACTTGCCCAAAAGTAAAGGAAGTAATTTACAGACAGAGACAACTGAGTATTTCACTTTTTACATTGCAGTGCATTTGCTTCAACTTAAGTATATCCTTTAAAATATTACATCAGCTTATGTTACATTGACAGTGACAAATTCCTGAGGCAATAGAATATATAATGTTTTAAGTCAGCTTCTGAAACCAGGGCACAGTGAGCATAACCATAAATGTTGGGTTTGCATAGTTATTTTTGTTGGCAGATTTCTCACTTTCCTTAAAAAACTAGCTCATGCAGTATAGGGTCAGATCCCAGCCCTGCATCTTCCTGTAGGCACTTCCATGGGCTCAGTCCTGACATGGCTAGAAAGAGTCTTACTGAAGGTGTTGCCTATTTAAATGATTGAAGGCTGTAGACATTGATTTTAATGAAGACTTCACTTTTACTCAAAATGTTCTAAAAAGTAGTTTCCTAGTTATATGTTTAAATATCATGTTGAATGTTCCTAGAGATTAAAACAATATTAGGGCAGCAATCCAGGATAAAACTACTGTATGTAAATGATTCTCAGAATGCAGAGTAAGTGAAAATTAGGGCATCTCTTGATGTAATGGCTGGATGCATTTATCTGTCAAAATAAATGGTAGCTGTATTAACTACTAGATGCTTAATGAGTCGATAACAGAAGAACGAACTATCTTTTATTACCTTAATTTTTCCCTTAGTACTCAATGGTATGTTTCGCTTTTGCTGGCTCAGGTACAGTAGTTGTTGAAAAACACCTTTGATAATACTGGATAAATTAAAGCGTGAGACACACTCCCTTTTTTTAAGTCTCATTACTCTGTTGTTTGCTTTCCAGTGGCTGTTGAGGAATTGATATTTTATCAATTTTTGAGAACTTACACTTTTACAAATCAAAAGTAAAATTAGGTATGTATTTGGCATATGCTGTGAGACGTCCTTTGGCAATATGACTTCTTTGGTGTGACTGTTGAAATAGATTAGAATAGTTGAGAGTAGGATAGTTTGATGGACAGATATCCTTACAGTTCCTTTGATGAGAACTGCTATGCATCAAATGCTCAATGCCTTTATAACATCTGCTATTGGAGCTGTGCAAGCAAGTGGTGATGGAAAGCCAGTGTGCCTAGATACAGTCACCATAAAGTTATTTTGAGAAGGGGAAACGTTTTGGACCATATTTTGCTTTAATCCATGTGTATAATTGAACAGACCAGAGAGGTGGCTGGCATTCCCCTCAGAAAATGCCTCTGTACCTTAGGTGGTTTTGTAGCACTTGTGTAGGATAACAGCAGAGAGATCTGAGACAAAGTCATTTCAGTCTAGAGAGGAATCACACAAGTTATTTCTCTTTGGTTTTCCATTTCACACATTGTGTCCTTGTTTGACTGTAAACCAGTGGTTGAGTTTTTGCCTGACTTGTGTTAAAAGCACCTAGCTTCAGTCCAAGATGTTAAAGCAGATCAGGCTCAATCAAAACTTGCTTCTGTCCACTTGAGAAGTTAATTAATTTGTCAGAACTAATTTGTTGTTTTTGCATAATGTTACAAAAATCCGGAATGCTTATAATACTTGTGTATCACTTTTACTTCTGGTTAAGTTTATGTAAAAGAGCTTTGTGATATTCTCTAAAATTTTCACAGTATTCTCAGTGGATTGTTTTGAATACATAAGCTTTTCTGTTTTCATGTACTAATGTAATTAGGATGTCATGTGCATGTTTCAGTGCGCTTGTATTTCTATGCATGCTCCTGATATAAGATTATTTTTGTTAAACATTTCTTTGATAAAGTTTTTGTGCATAATGAAATGCTACTGATCCTTTTGGTTCAGTATTTGTCTTTGTATTATAAAGGGAAAAAATAAGAGTTAAAATAATTGATGGAAATTTTATTTTCTTTATTATAGTTTTCTCATTGTAAGATTTTGTTTGCTCAGGAGCTATATGCAAATGCTGTGAACTTTAAGGTTTCCTACCTTCTTTCTACTTGTCAAACCACTGTACAAACATAAAAACATCTGTAGGGACTGTTGGTTGTTGATGGCCGCAATGCTGTACCACAAAGTAAAAAATGAAATTTCTATTCCTGCTTTTGTGATTTTTTTAAAAAATATTGATTAGACTTAACTTTCGAACTTAAATTCAAAGTGCAGAAGATATGTTGTCATTATCATATGCACATATGATGAAATGATAAGAGATTGGAAATTATACAAAATATTTTCTTTTACATAATATGTCTTATCTGTTTGGTACTAGATAGCCAGTTACAAAATATTGTTTCCACTTCTACCTTTGACTGAATTTTTTAAGATTTTTTTTTTAAAGCTTAAAAAGTTAGGGAAATATACAGAAAAGAAAAACTGGGGTTAAATAAGTGGATGTAAAAAAAGACACAAGAATTAAATAGTGTTAGAAAAAGGAAGAGTTAAGAATTCATGGGCTTCTGTATAAAATTAGATTCTGGGTCAGTGCAAGTCAAGAGAATTCAGTCTCAATAATATCACAGATGCAACCAAAATGACAAGACTTGGAGTAAATGGTTTGTAGCCCATGTCATCCCTTTTTTGTTGTCTTGGTGGAAAGACCAGAAAGGCCTGGACTGCATAACCATAAAGAAAGACCAAGAGCTAGCCTTTTAGGTGTAGAACACCTCCAAGAAAGTACTGCCTCCAAAATAATGAAGAAAGTTAATTTCTATGAGAGAATGTCATTCTAATGATCTCCACCTTTGCTTTACCAGCATAGTTTTTCTTCATGCAATAATGTCTGTAAACTAAAATGAATGGAGTAATACGCAGAAAGTGATATCCTTTTACAAAAGACTTTGAATAACTTCCAGATGCCAGTGCTAATACAAGTCACAGTCAAAATGACCCTGTAGTTAACAGCAGTAAATTTTCACAGAGAGGTGCCCTGAAGCAAATGGGTATTTCAGCCAGTAAGCGATGTTTTGATCTTTCTGTATCAAGTGCTCCACTTTTGGCACGTGCATTGATCTTTAAGGATCTACACTCCTTCACTAAAAATATTAAAAGACTTTAAGAACGGCAGCGTGGTGCAGTATGGATGAAGAGCCAAGATGGCAATGGCTTGGAAAGTATGGGGAAAATGGGGGTGAGACCTAGTGTATAGGATCTGGATCATGAGCTTGTGGGGTTAACTTCAGCTGTACTGCATCCAGGTGCAATACTGTATGTACTTTTATGCTAAGAAGGATTTCTTTTTTCTGTATAGGCTTCAGCAGAAAGACACATGAATGCCAAATTCAGAATTAATATGATTTATTGCTGCAGGGAAGCAGTGTGCTGCAGCACTTGTACATAAGATGGATGAGGCAGGATGTACATCCTTTCTAACACATGTATTGCTTCTTTGTATGGCTGCTCTTGTCCCATCTAAAAAAAAGGCTTTCAGGAGCACATAACCACAGCCTCTATTGAGGGAAGAGTTGTAAAAAGTAAGAGGAAAGTCACTTGGGCTAAACATACCTCCGTGTTGACACAGATATTTGAAAATTGGTGTGGTCTTATCCATGCTTTAATCAGAGAGCGCTGGGAAGGTCAGAATCCATTGTGGAAGTCCAGTGGACTGTACACTGGATTCCCAGCATTGCTGTTTTGTCCTATGTCATTGCATTAAGGAACATTGTGCCTGCTACTAATTGTGATGTAGGTTATTAATAATGAAAGAATTGTCAAAATCTTTTTTGTTTCTCATGTTTCTGTCTGTTCCAATGATGGCTATAGCTTAATCAGGTTACTGAATCAGTTTGGGAGCTATTTATATTCTTCACTTATTAACTGTTTTAAAAATCTTTTCTGTTTCAATGTTCCCTCATTGTGTCTTGATACCTGTGGTTAAAAATAAGAAAACTGAGTTGTTCATAGGCAGATCCCACTTGACTTTACCTTCAGGATCTTGCTTCTTTTTATTTACAAATGTGGTAAGTGTTGTGCAGATGTAGAAGACGACATATTTTGTGCCCTCAAGAAAGAGTAGAAACAAAACCATGCAAGCACTTGAGTTTCTGAGACATGAAGTACAAGAAAAAGTCAGTGATTGGTACATAGCTTGCTCCTTCTACATGTATTTGATTGTTGGATTAAAGATAAAAGTGTGTAGTTTTATGTGGTACTTGGAAACAAGGATTTTTAGGAGTGATTAGAATTACTTGAACAGTTCTCCAGCATGCCGCAGTGTCTTCACTCAAGAACTGTAAGGGCTGTATTCTTTGTTTAAAACAACTTTAAAATCCCACTCAGTCAGGATTGTTTTATACCTACTACTGTTACTAGTAACAGCTAGGAGTAATTGAATGTCAGTAAAGGAAGATGCTTTTCTCTCTCCCTATATATATATATATATATCTATATATATATATATATATATATCTATATATATCTATATATCCCCACTCCCCCTCCACCCGCCCCGGTTTTGTTTACTTTCTGCATTTGACAGCAGTTTGTGTCTTCTCAGTTGCAGTGTTTTCCCTGTATTGTCAGTCAGCCTGTTTCCCCTGTTGTTTATGTGAGTATTTCAAACTGTATCCAGAGAAGAAATGTTTAAAAAGGGGGAAAGGCCGTTTTTATTCCACAATAAAAACCCATCCACAAGCGGGGGAGAAGTGAAATCTAGGGCAAGTGTGGTAACTGTTGCTGCATATAATTTATCAAAAAATGCATTTAATTCATTAAAAAGAAATTAAATACACTGAAGGTTGACAGTGTCAGTTCTGTAAGCCTGTGAAAATATCTTTATGTGATAATGCTATATGGTAACTGCTAATGACTAAATAATGTTTCGTTCTCTTTTAGGATCAGAGTCACACACAGGTTTCCCAGTATCGCCAGGATCACTCTCTGATTATGAGATCTATTGTCCATATGACTGATGCTGCTCATTCGGGAATTATGCCTCCTTCTCAGCTAACCACCATTAACCAGTCTCAGCTAAGTGCGCAGCTGGGGCTAAATTTAGGAGGCACTAATTTGCCACACACTTCTCCCTCCCCTCCTGCAAGTAAATCAGCCACTCCTTCCCCATCCAGCTCCATAAATGAAGAAGATGCAGATGAATCAAATAGAGTAAGTTATTCCATGCACTGCGATGAGTAAGCTTTACATGTCGTATGCGATATTTTCATGAATGTGGCAGTATCGTCTCAGCTGCAGTGTGGTCATATAAAATGCAAATGTTACAGTAAGTGGAATATTATTCATTTGCTGTTTAGCTTCTTTACTTAAGTTTCCATAATACCTCCATAATAATAAATGTAAGAATATACATATATATATATATTTGGTCTAATACATTCATAATTAATTTCAGATTTTATAGATCTGGTGAATCTCTTTGCTCATCACCTTTGGACAGTTTTGTCATTTTGGTATTCTCTGGACTCATATAAAACATAGACAGAAATAAAATTTCATAGACAGAAAAAAAAAAACCATTTAGACAGAAATAAAATAAGCTTTCTTCTAACTGTAAGTTTAGTTAATTTACATTTTGCTTTAAATAAATCTGTTCTAAAGGGAAAATTTTATCAATAAAATAAAGCACAAATGTTATTATAGCAGTATATTTAAAGGGCCTAAATTAAACTGTTCCATGAAAGGTTTTCTCATTAAGTTTATGGAAATTCTGCATATGGAAAGATCATTGTACAGGATCCTCAAAATACCAAAGTAAAATGACTATCACAGAGGTATATTTAGAGCCCCTCTATCCCCTTGTTGCAATAATCTGTGCATAGTTCAGCACAAGAGGGTGCAGGGCGCGAGGTGCACACAGGACCAGAGTTACCCACGGGCCTGGGTGTGCTGCTCTGGGGGTTCCCTGGGGTCCCAGAGCCGCCTGGCCCTGCGCAAGGGCCGGTGGAGGTGGGTCGTGGGCACGGTGGGTGTTCGTTGCAGGTAGATACAAACTGCGTAGCTGCTGCTGCTTTTTGCCTGAAGGGTGGGCTTTCTAACCCCTGACCCATGTCTAAGTCTTAAGTCTGGGAATCAGGAAATGCCTCCAAGCTCTTGCCTTTTGAGTCTCTACTGCTGAAATTACATCTTAATGGAAAAACATAGATTGACTATTCAAAATATACTCTAGATTAAATCTTAACTTTTTAAAATACAAATTAGCTTTGGGGTGTACTTTATCAGGTCAGGCTTGTGGGCTTCGACACTCTAAGCTATGCTTACAATACGTAGTAACTATTCATGTATTTAGTTCCAGTAGATCTAATGAGATTAAGCTGAGACTAAGTGTTATTTGATGGGAGAAAGGCGTGCCCAACAGGAACTCTACAAAATGTTGCCTGCATAGTAGCTTTATCATATATTAGTAAGCCAAACTGTTGATAATTTTTCAGAATTAATCTGATTTATTTCATGCATATATTGACTGTTCTGTTATTACTGTTTCTTAGGCTACTGGAGAAAAAAGAGCTGCCCCAGATTCTGGCAAGAAGCCCAAGACTCCAAAAAAGAAGAAAAAGAAAGATCCCAATGAGCCACAAAAGCCAGTGTCAGCATATGCCCTTTTCTTCAGGGATACACAGGCTGCCATTAAAGGCCAGAACCCGAATGCCACATTTGGAGAGGTTTCAAAAATAGTGGCATCTATGTGGGACAGTTTAGGAGAAGAACAAAAACAGGTAAACAATTGGTGCAGAGTTGTCTCACAAGAAGTAAAATAGTAAGCCTTGTAAAAAAAGTCCTACCTCTGCTCCGAGTGGATCATGCTACTTGCTGATGTAGACCTCTTACTCTGTAGAGCTACAGTGATTTTGAATTTGATGAAAACCTGGCATCTAGAAAGCATTTTGTTATAAGAGCCAGTAGGTAGTATTAAATGTCTGTATTTGTCTTTAAATTTTAAAGGGCAGTTTGTAAAAAAGCTCAGATGATGTTGTCCCAGAGTCCTGTTGGGGCCATCTTTTGATGATTCCTATTTCAAAGCTCTTGTTTCCTATTAATCAGAAGTTAGAAAAGAAAAGGGGAAGGTACAGCACATTTTCTTTGATCTGCCTTATGAATTTCTTACAAAGCATGTTGATTTCCAACCTTTGAAGCCAATCCTCGGCGCCTCATTACAATGTCGTATGTGAAATGTTATCTCCAACTCAAACTTGGTACAGGAAGATGAGGTTTGTTCTTCCTTGAGGGTTATTCTTCTTTCTATACACATGTAACTCCTACACATGGATTGAAGGGGGAAAAAAAAATCCTTTGAGGCTTTTTGCCTGTTGGTACTCCATGCAGCTCCCAATAACAGTTAATGGAAGCTGAGATGGAAGTGTAGATTCCCATATAGGACACCTTCTGGCAAGATATGAATGATACTTGTTTGAGAAGTACATTTGGAAACTTTCAGTCTGATCCAAAAGATGATGATGAACATAATTTAAAGGTGAACATAAAATTTACTGATGATTAAAATCACAGATTAATTCATTTTTGCCTAACTGTTCTTGTTTAACTCAATGGGATTCTCTCAAACTGACTTTGGGGAAAGTAAATTGTCCAAGCTCTACGAATGACCTTTTCTAAACATATAAACTTTTTTTTTTTTATTCGTAGTTTGAATATTTGTTTTAAAAAAATATTGCATGGGCATTTTTTTCTATTTTATACTACTGCATATACTTTTTAGCATCTGAAATACTGTCTTCCAGTATCCTGGTTACTTAGACTCATTAAAATATCATTTCCTGGGGATGTAAAGTGTGGATAGGTAGTATTGTCAAACAGTTGGCTGCTCTAGCAGCTTTTTTTATTCACAATAAATCAACATAAATTGTGATGCAAATCCAGCAAGTAGACCTTAAAGTCTGTAACCTCCTGCAAGAATACTTAGATCTTTCAGGGAAGAAAAAGCACATCTAACCATAGACTGTTTTCAGGGTTTTGGTCTGTGTTTTTTTGTTTCTTTGAAAGTGATTTTGAAAGCATTCTGGCAAAAATGTCTTAATAATTGAAGTTGGTGAAATTGTGGTCTCTTTTAATAGGTATATAAAAGAAAAACCGAAGCTGCCAAAAAAGAATACCTAAAGGCACTTGCTGCCTATAGAGCAAGCCTTGTTTCTAAGGTAAGCCTAATAATGCCTTCAATGTAATGGAAGTTAGCTTTTGGCAATGGTATTTAAATACTGGGGGTGGGGTGTTATGCAGAATAAAAGTAGAATCCTAGGACTTCTGTAATACAGCTCTACAAGATGTTATGCTGCTGCTTGAACCCTGCTTAGTCTCTGAAAAAAAAAAAAAAAAAAATCATCTCTCTAATGGCACAGTAATGGTTACCAAACAATAACTTTGTGAAGGCACATCTTCCTTCATCTATGGAGGCAAAATAATGCACTTCACTACAAAAGTAAAATTCAGTCATGAAAAATACACTGACCTTTTGGCATTAACATTTGCAAGCTATTCACAGAGTTTTGTTTTTCCTAAAGTGCTACTTTTCAAAAGACAGTCTTACTTTTTGTGGAGCTGGAGAGCTGTTACTGTATGACTAAGGTTAAGTATTTCTTGCAGGTGAGGGGAAAAAGTGTGATGGCTCTGAATTTGGAAAGTGCTTACAAATGGACTAGCTGGCAGTAAGCCACGTGGAGTATTTTAGCGCATCTTGAGTTAAAATAAAACTTGTGAAGAAAACAAAGCTCTGCTGTCTTATTTGAGAATTACCTTTCTAACTGGCAGCACTGCACTGGTTGTAGATCTGTTGCATCTGAATACCATAAATGAAAATATGCTTATGGACATCTAAAATATGGGTAAAAATAACCAAAGAGGTTGATTATAATAATATCTCTAATAATATTTCATAAAGATCAATTACAAAAATAACGGAAGAAAGCAGAAGAATGTGATGATGTCTAACTCCTGAGAATATTTGAATGTACAATTGCAGAGAATTAGTAAGTTGCAGAGAAAGTTGCTGTGTATTTTAATTAATGATTAAAAATACAACAGCAGAAATTATAGATATGCGTTCTTCAAAGCTAGAAGATTTATTCTCCTTGTGTTGAGAAGCTGAGTTTTTCCATTGTCTCTAGGACTCAGATGATATTCTCAAAGCCTTTGGTATCCCAGTGCTAAGTTCAATAGCAGCTGCAATTCTAAACACCTTTGAGGGAATTTATCTTGTCAGTCCTAATTTCCCTTTTCAAAAACATCAGAAATCATATTTTCTCCCCAAATTCATGGGACGTTGTCTGCCGAGTAACTTGTGGGAAAACTGCGAGTGGAATTTACACTCTTAAGTCCAGTATTCATCTCATCTCTAATTTAAGACATCCTCACTGGAGCTTTTTCATCCAATGTGGTGGCTGAGAGTAGGGATGGAATAGACACTTCTGCAGCACAATTTGACACATTTTAAGGTAAAGTCTAAAACATGTCAGTTACAGGATCACAGAATCGTCTAAGTTGGGAAGGACCCTGAAGATCACCTAGTCCAGCCATTAACCTCACACCGACTGTTCCCAGCTACACCAGATCTCTAAGCACTATGTCAACGTGACTCTTCAACCCCTCCAGGGATGGGGACTCCACCACCTCCCTGGGCAGCCCATTCCAACGCCCAACAACCCCTTCTGGAAAGAAATGCTTCCTAATATCCAGTCTAAACCTTCCCTGGCACAGCTTGAGGCCATTCCCTCTTGTCCTACCACTTGTTGGTTAAAGGAGCTCATCCCCCCTCTCTGCACCCTCCTTTCAGGGAGCTGTAGAGGGCGATGAGGTCTCCCCTCAGCTGCCTCTTCTCCAGACTAAACACTCCCAGTTCCCTTAACCACTGCTAGAAGAGACTTCTTCTCTCTGTTGTGTTTATACAGGGATTTTACATGTCATGTACAATGCAGATGTGTAAAACTGTGAAAGACCAATCCTACCTTTGGTGCTTAAATATATCTAATTTAAGCATACTCAATATTTTAAATATACCTAATAAAACTATGCCTTCAGGGCACCAGAACACCTCATTTATTGCAATAGGCCTCTCTGGATTGTAGTTTTCCTGCAGATGTGTCTCTCAGAAACCTCCAGGACACTGGAAGTAGGCAGGATTCCCTAAGCAGGGCACCCCGCTGATGCAGCTGTACCCCTTCCAGTGTATTCACTTAGGTGCCTTGACTATGTTCCCTTAGGCTTGTGTCTGTTGTAGATACATAGGTCTTGATCCCTTAGATGTGAAGAACTACAATAATAAAATTTTCAAAGCGGTTTGAAAAGTTTCGTTGTTTGTTCACTACTGTTATGCTATGATAACTTGTGGGGGGGGATGTGCTTCTGCTCAGATTTGTCAAGAACTGGTTGGGTTTTTTTAAAGTGTATGAATCTAGAAAGTGTTGGACCCTTTCTAGCTCTCAGCCATAAAACGTATGTGACATTTGTGACTTTCTGGTGTTGAATAAGGGCATGGGTTCATTTTTTGTCCAAGTAAGAACTGGAGGTACAGTATACAGAGATAGATGAAGAGGTGATGTGGATCAGTGATCTTTCTGACTGTTGATTGATCTTTTCTGATAGAAAACAAAACACAAAAAAGTCTCCCTTAGTAGCTGTGACTTTTATTTCCATGTAAACAGTAACAATGTTTTTTTCTGTTAAAATATGATGAATTTCTTTTCCAAACACAGGCTGCTGCAGAATCTGCTGAGGCCCAGACAATTCGCTCTGTTCAGCAAACACTGGCATCCACAAATTTGTCTTCCTCCCTTATTCTGAATACTTCTCTTTCTCAACATGCAACAGTATCGGCATCTCCTCAAACTCTTCAACAGTCCCTCCCCAGAGCAATTGCTCCAAAACCTTTAACTATGAGACTGCCAATGAATCAGATTGTAGCTTCTGTAACCGTTGCACCAAACATGCCAACAAACATTGCAGCTCCATTGATAAGCTCCATGGGAACAAATATGGTGGCAACGCCATCTTCATCTCAAGTAAGTCCCTCAATGCAAAGCCAGCAGCACCAGATACAGCATCTCCAGCAGCAACAGATGCAGCAGATGCAACAGCAGCAACTACATCAGCATCAAATGCATCAGCAAATACAACAACAAATGCAACAACAGCATTTTCAGCACCACATGCAACAACATTTGCAGCAGCAGCAGCATCTTCAGCAGCAAATTAATCAACAGCAAATGCAACAGCAGCTGCAGCACATACAGCTTCAGCAAATGCAGCAGCAGCAAATGCAGCATATGCAACACCAGTCACAGCCTTCTCCTCAGCAGCATTCTCCGGTAGCCTCTCAGATCACTTCTCCCATCCCTGCCATTGGGAGCCCTCAGCCAGCACCTCAGCAGCACCAGTCACAAATACAATCTCAGACACAGACTCAAGTATTATCACAGGTCAGTATTTTCTGAAGATAAATGATCGTGCAACATGGCTTTGTGTTGATGGAGGGGGTAGGGGTAAACCATATTTGGCTGAAAACTGTAAATTGTTGATGGTAGTTATGCAGGGATGCATAACAGATCGAATGATCCTCTAAAGTGTCTATTAGATAGGCAATAAAGAACTACAATGTAGCTGTGTATCATCTTTTAGCTGACTATAAATCATTTTGTTTAAAAAAAAAAAAAAAGCTGTGCTCTTTTTCATGTGATGCCTTTTTAATTTATTTAAGCTTTACCTACAATATGTGAATCAAATGGCCTAATAAATACCTGGACCTTATGACTGCAAAATGGCCTTCCAGAGTTATGGGATATAACCCTTCTTTCTCTAAAAGTGAATAATGCACTTCAAGGCAGTATGAACTCATGAAGCCCTTAAAGCACAGTTGTAACTACCTGTAAAATGATGATTGGATTTCATACAATCATACTTGTATGACATGAGTTAGTTGATGGCATTTTTTGTCATGAAAAAATAGAGTAAATCACAGATTTTTGCCAAAGCTCTTAATTTTTTTTTTCTCTCCTAAATATCTTCAGAAAAACAAATGCAAGTAACTGAACTTAAATGTTTGACCCAAGCTTTCACTTCATTTCTCCAAATAAACCTACCATAGTTTGTAAGAAAATATATATTGACATTTACCCTCTTACGTTAATTCCAGTTGCAGAACAAATGTGAATATTCTGTGTCGAAGTGATGAGTTTCAGATTTAATACACTGTATTTTTAAAAGGGAAATGCACTTAAATAAAACTGTTATTACAGAAAGCTAAGATGAAAAATGCAAGAGTTTTTAATACGCTGCAAAACCAGTAGAATATTTAAACGAAACTCCACAACCGAATAATCAATGTAAATATTTTCTTTAAAAGTTGTAAGTTTTCATATCATGTGTTGTAAAGTTTTCATAAATGAGGCTTTAATGTAAACACTGGTAACATGAATTATTAATTGCTACATTGCTTATTGTGTTTTTATGCTGTTTTATACTTTTTTATGAGTTATGATAGCAGCAATTAAGTTGTTTGTATTTTGCTTATCTAAAATAAATGCTTTTATCTTGCTATAGAATAAACACATTTCAGTAAAACTGATGAGCCATAAGTCTTTGATACAAAACGCAGAAGTGATTCTTTATTCAAATACTTTCTTGGAAAGTTTATTTAACTTTTTGGCTTTTTATCAAGCATACTGGGTAAGCAGGTACCTATCAGAACTGAGACCAGCTCTTGTATCCATCATGACGTACTGCTGAAGGGTCACGTACAACTTCTCTGAGGTTTCAGGAACTTCAGAGAGAGAAAGCAGGTGGTAGAATTACAAAGCATTCGTGGTACCCGGTGTCAAGAACAGGATAGCGAACCTGTCCCTTGGCAGTAGTGCTCAGAGATGCAAATAAGCACAAATTGTGGTTTTCTTTGTGTCTTTGAATTTCAGATTTAAACGCAGCTACTGCTGTGGGCTTCCTGTCTGTAAGCCCCCAACTCTGACTCAGGCCGATCCCGACTCGTCTGACTTTTATTTTATCATAAAAGTAGGACATGGTAGATGGAGGTGGGGAAAGAGAACAGGTGAGATGGAGAGGGCAGGTTATTTCATATGAAGGGTTTAGAAACATTCACATCCAATGTGTTGTCAGGTTATTAGTGCTGTTTATGTATTTTTATGCTGGACAGAGAGGAGAAATCCTTTATTTTC
Source organism: Athene cunicularia (assembly GCF_003259725.1). NCBI lineage: Eukaryota > Metazoa > Chordata > Aves > Strigiformes > Strigidae > Athene > Athene cunicularia. The sequence continues at coordinate 14,456,876 of NW_020799113.1, read as the reverse complement.
TTCTTTCCCTTCTTTGCCTGCAATATCTGTGCTGTGAGTGCAGCCTGACCACTATCCCCAGTTGTCTTGCATGATTAATTACAGCATCTGTCCTGTCAGAAGCTATAATGAAGAGGTCTTGATAAAAATTGCAAATTACCACTGGCAACAATCTTAAACTGCTTATGATAAAATGAAAATTAAAACCAGCAAGTGTCAAACCTGAGCAGAATCCTAATCCTGTTTGAGGCGGTGTCCATGGCTACCAAACTCAGACCACAACCCAAAAATAATGGAATATAGATCCCCAAAAAGTTGCAGTCAGACTTGAGGGAAGAGGTACTGTACTGTGTGAGTTTATTAATAATGAATACAGCTTTCAATATTTCATCGTCCTCAGGTACTCTGTTTATTATGTACAAATATTGAACAGCAAGAGATTCTAATTATAAATTTATAGATTTCTTGAAGCAGAAGAAATCATGTATAAATTGAAGCTTTTCATAATAGGTGTTAGTTGACAGCTACCCATGCTCCTAATAGCCTTAGTATGATATCTAATAATGTCTGCGATGGAGGATGTTTATTCCAAGCTTGCCTGCATTAGAAATGGCGTGGCAGAGCCTGCTTGGGAGAGATTTTTGTGTGTGTCGGTTTTAACCACCAATGTTACATAACAAAGGGAACCATTTTATAGTCGTTTTGAAACCTTTAGACAAATGTCTTCAGAAATAATTGCTAAACTGCATGTGACAGTAATTGTGTATTAGTTCTATAATTGTCATTTTGAAGACCTATGAAGTATCGTTGGAAAAATGTCACTAGTGATAAGAGTTAATTACAACTGAAGTCTGTTTTCAACTATTTGCAGCGAGAAGCAGGTGTTATTACACTCATTAAATGGTTTCATAAATCCTGGGTTTTATCACATTTGATTAAGAGCTGCTGAACTACTGATGGTCAATTCCAGGAAAAATAGTTTTAATTACTGAAGCTAAAATAAATTAATCATCAAGCAGGACTGTACATTTTAAATATCAAAATTTGAATCTTGAAAAACTGGAGCATCCTCCTGCTTGCTACAAAATTATATTTTACATTACCCACAATAGCATATTGCAGAACATCTTGTGTTTCAAACTGTGCAAGTTGGTGTTCATATTCCCTAAGTCTAAGTGAATAACTTTGCTATCATAGGTCATAAATAAAACTGTTAATTTAAATTGCTTAATATGCAATTTATACAGGAAAAATGCAGTATCTTTATGATTTCAGTGTTGTATACGGTTTAAAGAATGTTTTCCTTCATATCATTTACAAGCACTTAACCGCTCCCTTCTTTTCCCAAGGTTTCAGATGCTTTATCACCTCGGTTAACCACATTCTACTTTCACATTAACCCAGGTTGACACATGATGAAAGAACATAAGGAGGTTTAATTTTTAGCTGACACAGGGTCATTAGTTTCTAACTTGGAGAACAAAGCCTTTAAATACCTCTATGCAACATAATCTCAATTTTATATTATCACCTGACCATTGTGGCTTGCAGGACAGATGGATTAAATATCTCAAGTTTAACCAGAAGTCTTGCACTGACTCTTTTCAATGGGGATTGGCTATTTGAATGGCTCCTTTTCCATTTCTCACTTCATGGAGTATTCTGCAGCACTGGACTTCATTCTAACCTTTCCCTCCCCCCTTTGTTTGGCTTTTGTTTTGCAACAGCTGTTATTATCGTTTTTGGTCAGCTGTGATTGCTGGAGGCAAAATAGGACCAGATGGTGTTTTGCTATGCATGAATGGCGAGTTAGAGGAGTTTAGATTGAATAGGCCAAGTTTGAATGGTGTCTATGCACCACCTGCCCTCTTCAGCAGCAGCATACACATCATAGGAGCATGATCTGTCTCAGACCTACTAGAATTGGATGGGAATGGAGAGAGCCTCGTTGGATTTTCTCCATATTTATTGATCTTCCATGCACTAACAGCATAATGCAGTACACAGTCAATTTGAGTTAATTGGATATGACACAGCATGTACATGTAATCTATCACTGTAGTCTCCTGGTACACTTTAGGTTTTGCTGCCACAAGAACATGCAGTATTAGCCTGCATTAATAGGCTAAGTGGATGGAAGTAAAACAGGATCATTGTGTAGGGCTTGAATTAACAAAATATACTGTAGTTTTAAAATTATACCCTCAAAACTACCAGAGATGTAGTTAAATATGAATATTTTGAATTTGATAAACTGGACTGAGCATTGTGGCACAGAATAAAATATACCTCCTTCCCATACTTTTCCGAGAGGTTTGCCAGTGAAATAGAAATGAACAGTTGACTAAAAGGTAGGGAGCAGCATCAGTAGTGGTGAGCGGGTGCCGTTCAGAAAGGGGCGTGTATTGATGTGGAGGAATCTACTTCGTAGCAGAAGGGATATTATGTTAAGCAAATTCTGATTAACAGCCCCTAAAATACAGAAATTAAAATTAGGCATCCAGATTGTGCTTAGAGTAATGAAGGGCCACTTTGGTATCTTAAACCTGGTCGTAGAGGTAGAATTTAAATGTTACAGAAGTTTCAGATCTGTTGTATCCTCTATCCGTCTATCTCAAAGACATTGGGTATGCAAGAGTTGTGTCTGGATGTTACGGAATAATATGCGTATGTTACAAATAATGAATAAAATGTAACAAAAACATATAATACATAAATTACTTGAATTGTTACAGCAGTTGGATGTCTAAAAGCCTACTTATGTATGTAACCCTGGGTTGTGATCATGCTTTGCCTAAGTTGGCAGGAGCTGCTTACTTGGTGTCTTTGTCTGTGGTGTCAGGTAGCTGAGTGAGCTACTTTATTATGAAAATTGCATTCAACTGAAAAAATGCTAAATATTTTCAAGTGCCTGTGGGAAAAGCTAGGTTTGTATTAAAGGATTTGGTTCTCAAAGTCACCAAGAAGTTAATGCTTCTCAGGTGCATCTGAGGGAGAGAGTTTTCGATTATAACACTAAAATCTTTCAGAAGAGAATGTATTGCTTTGAATGAGCTGTTCTGACACTTCAATAGGCTACACTGGAGATTTATAATGTACGCTGTTTACCTCAGTTAAAAGGTAGAAGTGATATTTTAAATAGTGGTTTTTTTATCCAAGTTCTTGTAGCATTAGCATCTTCAGCCCTTACACAAACCACAGCAGTGCAGTTTTCTTACATGGTTTGAAATTAAATCTATTCTAATCTTCAAGGTAAAAAAAGTTTTAACGGATAATTATACTTGATTTAGTGTAGTTGTATGGGCACTTCCTACAGGTATCATTTATTCTCTTTTCCCCTCTGGGAATATCTTTTTTCAATCAGCCACCTTTGGTCTGTTATTTTCTCCAAACTGGAGTTGTTACATTACTTTAACTCTGCTGCTCTAATTGAAACAGAAAGGCTTTGATCCAGCGAATCACTTAAAATGAGTGGATAATTCATGTATATAAGTAGTAATTTCATTAAAGTGACTACTCATATGCTCTGTTATACATTTGCTCAAGTGCTGTCATAGATCAGGGGTCTAATTGCAAAACGCTGTATTTGTTTTCCAAACAATTCCAAGTAGCGATAATAAGAATAATCAGAACCTAAAAGCAACATAACCTAACTTAACATATTCTGCATTTTCTTTTATTAAATTCTATTCTAAACAAGTCACAGGTTTGATTTTCAAGTACAGGTATCTAACCTTTGTGCTGGTTCAGTGACTGTCATCATAAATGTGTAAAGAATTAACCACCTGACTGGTGAGTTCTATACTCAGTCATTTTGATGGGTTTCTACTGTGCATGGGTCTGAAAACCTGTACCTGGATCAGCAGTCGCAGCTCTTGACTGAGCAGATGCCTTAACCAAATATTTGTATTTACAAAACAGAAGAGTAAATGCAGGCAAACAAAGCACCGTTATACCTATTGGCAATATTTGTGAAACCTAAAGGGTATAGTTAGGCGGGTTTAGTTTTGATGCTATATCCCATAGTGTACTGATAACAACTATATACCTTGCATTAGCTTAAAGTACCTACATAAATAAATCCCATGTGTTATACTTTTCTCCCTGGTGGTTATTGGTGCTTAATTTTGTAATTGGTTTTGGTGTTCCACAAATCACAAGACTTGACCATACAGCATGGATATTTAAAAAATATTAAGTACCATTGCTTAATTTCTTTCCTGTTCCTGATTTTTGGAAGTGCTGAATATTCAGTGTCTGAAAATCAGAGCTCAGTTTTGAAAGTTCTGCTGTATCAGCTGTTGATCAGGGGATTCTCACTGCTGCACCAATGTGTGTGTGTATATAGACTGATATTAGCAGGCAGTCCATGTATGTGCTCCAGCCTCATATGAAAGCACCCTTCCTTCCCTGTGTGCTCTTGGCATGGGGCAGTGAGTGTTTTGCTATTGACTTCAGTGGTATGGGACAAACAGCTGTGGAGCTGCACCATGGCAACAACCAAATCACATTCCCTGTTCCTCCCAGCTGCTTTTCACTTTTCCTATCATCCCTTTCCACTTTTCTCTCTGCTTTGCTAATCACAGTACTATCCAGGGCTTACTTGCCCTATGCCAGCTCTTGCACCCTACTCCTACCCAATCACCAGCTATGGAAAGCTTCTCCTGAAGAGCGTCTCCTCTTCCAGACCCCCTTCTTGTTTCTCCTATTCCTGGTGATCACATAAATAGTCCACATACATATTTGTTTAAATAAAGTCAAGATGTGTGCACTTAATTTTATGTGGAAAATGTCTAAAATATATGTAAATATGAGGCATACACTTGAGGATTGGGGGGGAATATTCTAGGTGCTTTGCAGCATGAGCTACTGAAGGATTTGGTTACTGCTTAGCATACTATGGCAATGGCAGAATATATATGAAGTTAGTGATAATTATCATCTTTGTGTTAACAGACTTTCTCCCTTATAGAATTATCTGCCACAACATTATAAATGTTTTGGCCATTTACAGCAGATAACATATTACAGCAGATCTTGAACTGCTGGTGGAATACAGGTAATTCCAAGTGTCAATTTATAGATATTTGTGTTTCTATAAGGAATGAGCAGCTTTCCTTTTTTCTTCTTTTTTTTTTTTTAAAACTCCCAATGCAAATGAAATCCTTATCCTTCACTTCAGAAAATGGCCAGAGCTTGGTAGCAGTTTTGGACAAATTAAACATCTTTGAACAGAAATAGTAATAAAAATGTAATTCTCACATTCACATCTATTGAAGTCTGCTGAAGCTGTACTTGGCTTTAAACCCGAGGCTGAGTTTGTTCTGATTATTTCTTTCCATTTTCAAAGCTGCTGATCAGCAAAAATTAACTGATACATGATTCTGCATCTCTGCCAGTCCAGCTGCACACCAGGCAGACCCTCTTTGGGGATCTGTGCCAGGCACAGTGCCTGCGGCACAGCTGATGGACACGGCAGGCAATGGGTGTGAGTCCGCCAGCGTGGGCTCCATTCTCATTTCACGTCATTTTAGTGTTAAAAATCAATGCAAGGTGTAATGGATAATTTCAAAGGCAGCGGGATCAGCCAGTCATGGACCACTGCATTATCTTGGCCCTGTCACGATCGGTTGCGTAACTGCAGTCACTTCAATGGGGGCAGGAGATCGCTTCTATGCCGTTAGGCCAAATTCTCTGCATAAGCAACTCCACTGAGCACCAGACCTATTAAACCAACTTTGCAGCATACTCAGGACTAAGAGGTCATGAAGCCAGTAGAAATAATCCCAGTAATTTCAGGGGACTTTGGGCCAGGGCATAGCTGAAGATGGGCACAAAAATGCAGCCATTATGAGCATACTTGTAATTTTTTTCTAATTATGTAGGAATAATTCTTGCAGAAACATAATTCGAAAGAGGGAGGAACAGCAATTTTCTTCCTGAATTGAGAAAATGAAAACTGTTGGGTATGTGTTGCTATCACAGCAAAGTGTTTCTATCCAAGCTCAATGCTTCAGCATGCAAACAACTTTCCCTGAAATCTGCAAAGTTACTGTGCTGAGCATCTGGGAAAATATTCGTGATTTAAATGCATTAAGCAAAATTAAATGTTATTTGACTTTGGTTAATCAATAACAGAGAAGAAACGTAACACTTCAGTTTGATTAACCTTCTGCCATACAACACAAAGTCAATGAAATCAGAACTACTTTCTTCTTTTTTTTTTTAAATTTGCATAAATTATAGTGGGGTTTCATTTCTGGGAGTGTGGGGTTTTTTCCTATGGTTATCTGTATATTTTATCTGAAGTTTGTTTGTTGCCTTAGAACAACGTATTTGTCCGCTGTAGACAAAATACTCACTTTGTTCAGTTCCTTACTTGAGGTCAAATTCTCTGAGGAGAACAAGTGTGAGTTCTGTAGCTGTCAAAAGAGGGTTTAGTGCTTGACCCTAAGAAGCATTCAAAGCCTAGATCTCTCTCTTTTTTTATTGCTTTTCATTTTCATTGTTTGTACTTTATACTTAAGAAGGGGCCTCTGCAGAGGGGAAAGCCCCTGCTTTGGTATTCACAACTAGCAGCCTGCTACTGAAACACCTCAAAAGCTTTTCATGGCAAGAATTTGGAAGCCACTGCTCTGTGTCAACCACTGGTGCATAATCGTAGTCATGCATGGAGGGGTATGGCAGGACGCGGGGGTACACGCGCCGCCCGGAGCCCAGGGAGGGCTGCGGGGAGGTGGAGTCAGGGACTGAGGGCATATGCATAAATGTTCTTGCAATAAACAGAAAGTGCTGGAGGTATGTAAGCTTGGATGCAATGAAGCAGGGGTGTGAATCCAAAAGGGTAAGTTGCTGAATTCATGTAGTTTAGAGGAAGATACAGACAATAGCTGTTTAACTGGGTGCTCACTGAAAAGTTGATGATACAGTTTTATATATCTGTTCTCAAACAGAAGTTGCATCTTAAATTCTCTACAGATGGTGTTTATATAGTGTACACAAACTCAGTGTTAGAAATAGCCATAAAAAAGCCCGAGGTTTTGTATAGTTGTTCACAATTACTATTGTGTAATTGGAAAGTGTAAGTATTATGTTACGCTTTATTTTATAGAACTACAGTGCAATTATACTTGGTAATAGCTGCTAACAGTATGAGATGCCTTATTTGTAAAAAATGCAAAATACTTGTAGTATGCCTAACTGAACATGAGTTTTGACTAATATACAAATGTAGCAAAGGTGGATTTCAAGTCCTTTCCATCCCAGTTGGCAAGACTGTTGGCCTTATCTTTTTTATCTCAGGTAGTAACTCACAGTTCTCCAGGGCCATTCCAAGGGAGTCAGGAACACAAAAGGACCAAGCAAACAGATGGACTGAGATAACACCAACCTGAGCAACACAGGAAGGTCACCTCTTTAGAGAGTTACACAATTCTTGTGGGAGCCTGTCTGTGACAGGGCCGTGGCTCTCATGTGGGGTAATTTTGGGTGCTGGAGGGTGGGGACTGCACAAGCCCTCCCCTCAGCTGGTAAAGGCGTGAAATGGAAGCTATCTTACGAAAAGGAAATTATTAAATATTTTTTCATCTATGTGTCTTGGGATAGACTACATATACCATGTATTCTGGGATAATTTGCACCCTTAAGAAACCCTAATAACGAACAGTTGCTGCCCTACTTGGACCAGAGACTCCAAATAAGCATTCATATGGGGAAGCATGGTTTTAATTACACAGATCTTCAGCCAGCATCTGGAAGCCAAGGAAACGCAAGGGTACATCAGCACTCTGTATCAGCATCATCTGGTCCAGCAAACCAGAAGCAGTTCACATGGTACTCTGGACAGAGAACACGGGCAAATACAAGTTGAGTAAGTCAAGGAAGCATACAAAGAAGAAATAAAATAGCTTTCAGGTTATTTGAAAGTAGCAAACAAATGAAAAAAAATTCTCTCAGAATTATGGACTGCTTGTGCAGCAAAAATTCCTCCAAAATTGTTTTTGTCACTTGTAATATTCAACTGGGAATAGCATGACAGGCTTGCAGAGTCCCTGCAGGGCACAATGCACATGTAGGCACTATCCAAGCTACGTTCTTGGGGGCAAATGTTACTTTTGGTTTGTGACCACTGGTTCGGTACTCTCATTCTTATGCAGACTTGAGGCTATATTATTAGTCTCTGATGCTTGTTCTCAACAGCCGGCCGGTCCCAGCCTGGCAACGTCAATAGTGAACTTTCAGGATCATCACAGGGAGTCCCTGAGACATTCAGGGATCTTCCCTGCAAAACATGGGCATGTGGGCTCGTGCGGGCCCTGCTGTGGGTTAAGGGCATTTTGACTGCTGGCTTCATCAGGTGTGGGGAAATAGGAAGGTGCTTAGAGCCTCACCCACTTCGCAGGTCTCCTCTGAGCACTTACCTGGGAGGTCACTGCAAGTTCTCTGTCTTGCTGATTTAAGTCTCTCCTGTAGGTGCTGCCTGAGCAGGGCGTTATAGGAAAGGAAAACTTGTCTGAATTGGAAAGCCATGTCTGCTGTGCTGGTGCTCAAGGGTGCTGGTGGCTCCAGTGACCCGCTGTCAAGGAGGGGCTGTGCCGTCAGTGCCACGCCAGCTGCGGCCGTGCTGCAGCCCCGGCTCAGCCACGGGCACTGCCACCAGCCCAACGGAGGCTCCTCGCGGAATGCCAGCAAGAGCACAGCCTGTGAGCCGTGCAGCAGAAGGAAACAAGTGGTGGTCGGTGACTTTTTTTTTGCCTTCAGACACTTTCACTAGAGGATCCAGAGCTCCAACCAATATGAATTTATTGGAAAGGACTAGCTTAATGCACATGCAGAAATTTTTCTGTGCCCCCTACAATATTAAAAGCTTGGGAAGAAGAAGGGGGGAACAGGAGAGAGATAACTTTCAGCCTGTAATCCTGTTTGATGTTTTTCTGTTTCTGCAGCTAATGCCACAAAGCATTAAATGCCACAAAGCATTTAAATTGCAATGTCTTGGGTCAAGGATACTTTGCTGTTGGGCTAGTAGGGACTGTAAAGTGGCACTGATCTGTCCAGTGGTCTCTGTGCACTACTGAAAAAAAACTGGTAACAAGGCAATGGGAAGAAAGGTGGGACTCAGTGTAATTGATTGGAAATGACTACAAAAAGAAAGCGGTTCCAGGGTGTTCACTGCTATCCTTCCTGTTGCAGTAGTTTGGTGAGTGAGAAGAAGAGCGTTACTAAACAGACATTCAGCAGGCTGGTTTTGTGATGGATGTTGGGATTGGGATTGAGTATTGGGGCACTATTCCCTGCCAGCTGGCCTAATTGTATTTCAGCCCTTATTGTACAGTGCAAAAGCATGTGTTCAAGCCTATTGATATTCAGGTGATACTGATTCAGCATGCGTTTAGATGTTAAAATCTGCTTAAATTTCGTAGATTTTAATTACAGAAAAATTATAAACACTAATAAAAGCCCAGATCAAATCAAACCAGTCCCACAGGCACCAATGGCCTCTGTGACCCTTTGAACCTGGAGATTAGCTAATGATATCTGTGGCCTGCCAAGAGACCATTTCTAGTTGCCAGCGTCCTGAGTCTACCGTGTTCTTCTTGGATTCAATGACTCGCAAGCACATGCTTAAAGTTAAGCTCCTTATGAAGTATGTTCCTGAGTCGGAAACATAATTAAGATTTAAGAACAGTAGAAAAGCCTGTAACTGCTCATAATCCATCTCATCTTTCTCCAGACCTTGGAAATAGAAATAATGAGAATTCCCAAAGGATTTAAATTTTACTGGTTTTTGTGTTTGGGTTCTGCTATGGATTTCACTCTATAAAATTGAAGTGAGAAGTTTGTTACAGAGGTTTTTGTTAAAACTGAAGCAGCAGATTAAATAGTTGACTTCAATAAAAGCTGAAGCAGGTCACTATTATTCTTGGAGATTAATTAATGTCTGGGATGTTTAAGTGCTGATAACTGCACCTGTTCCTTTAAAACATCCTCCTGGGTTTCCTATGTGGAAATGCACATGGGAGCAGCTGATCATCTGCAGCTCAAGGCAAATATTCTTGTGACTGAGATTTGCTGGTCAGGTACTGAAAGAAACTGAGTCCTTGGAGCAGAGTAGATAGATGATCCCTCTGTGAATTAAACAGCACTTGAATAAAGATTCATTAACCCATTACTGTATCATTTATATAGCATTTCCATCCTATAGTTTTAGTTTAGTGCCAGTGGGGTTTTAGCCATCACCTCTTGAAATCAATTGTAAAGCTTGCAAAGGCTTTGGTGCTACTGGACCAAATCCTGACAGAGCAGCTTCAATACTTTTATTATGTAAAAGATTTATGATAACTCAGAGCTGTGCTTAAATGCCTGCTGTAAGGGAGGTGAAGGCTGTTTTGGCTCAGGGCCCAATGCAGTCCTGTTTAGCTTTGCAGCCCTGTATGAACAATCGTGAGCAATACTGAGCTTGGGGGAAATTTGGGGCTGTAGTTGGTGTTGAAAGACTTGACACTGTTTCCCCTTGAAGTATGAGTTAATTCACATATTTGTGAGTGCAGTGTTTTGCTTTCCACACCTAGGTAATTAAGCAGCTAGTCATTACAAAAACAAGATGGTGCCTCCACCTTCATGATATTTGGTCACAAAGCAAAATCAATATTGCTGTTTTTCTTGTATTCACGTTGTGGTGGGCTTAGATTCTCTTCCCTACTCCTTTTCCCACCTTTGGTCCACATACAGCTCTTTAAAGCAATATAGTTTTGCTTAAAAAAAAAAAAAAACAACCCAGCAGGATAAACCAAAAACTGTGTTCATTGAAGTGTTTTGTACATCATAGCTGCTACTTACCATTCTTATTCATCTTGGCATTTATAGAGAAAGCCTGTCTTGATATCTTGAAGGCACTTTTAATGAGTACACATCATGAATTTTCCAACTGCTTTTAGATTGAAAATGATTTCCTTTCTATTTGTCACAGAATCATGTTATTTTGCATTTTAAAAGGTTCTTGCACACCTCCCTGGCACCTGGATTGTAAGTGATTATTGGCTATTGTTGTCTGAAAATGAAAGTTGGTAGAATTTACTTCAAGCCTGTTCAACTAAATAAAAAAAGTTAACTTTTGTTTAAGAAAAAAAAAAAAAAGAACAAAACTGCCATATAGCTACTGTACTCTCAACTAAAGACCTGCTCTGACATATTCATGGAAAAAGTTAAATCCTGTGCTCCCTTGGCTGCAACACACCTGTACTGGCCATCCCATTGCTCTTGAGGAACAGATAATTAAACTGTCAGCCTCTTCCTGACAGGATGCCAGAAGTGTATGTGGGTTCAAAGAATGGACTGGTCAAACTCATCAAGGACAATCTATTCAGGTTTATTCAACACAAAGACACAATTTCTCATTCAGGAATAAAATCTGTTGGAGACTGGAAGGCAATATGGGAAAACACCGTGTTAAGTGTGTCTTGTGTTTGCCCTCGTCCCAGAGAAGCTGGTTTTGGACACGGCGAATGGGCTGGGTAAACCTTTGCTCTGTCTATTTTTAGGTCTTATGGCTAAAAGACTAATTTTTAAATCACTGCAAAGGTTATTCTGGCTTTGGGAAGTTCCAGAAGGCAAAGTTGAATTTCATGAACAAACTCTATAGGCAAAATCTGTGAAAATGGGAGGCTATAGTAAGTCTTTTCCAAGCCTTGGGCCTAATTGTTGAGCGCTGAACAGTAACTAGTTTTCTTTATGAAACTGTAAGTACATCAGGAGTATTTCCTTACTTTAATTTTCAAATATTACTGAAGTTGAGTACACTCATCTTTGACCTAACCCAGCTCTGCTGTATTGGCTGAGTAACTCTCAGTTTTGGTGGGAACAGATGGAGGCTCCTCTTGATCATGGCTACTCTTTGATCTCCACTAATTGGATGACTTTACCGACCTTCACAATTTGGTATAAGAAAATAGTGCATATTCGGTCATAACCTTGTAAAACTTCAGTCTGCATTTAAAAATATTTGGAGTGAAGAGGAATAATGAACTTTCACTACCCACATTAAGTAGATAATTAAGAATATGAATATTAAGAATCTCAGTTTAAAGAGATACTGATTGATTTGCTGCAAGTTACTGTGAATAAGGTCCACAAGGAGGGAAACAGGATTACAATTTAAAGACTGTAATTCAACGGGTTAGAATTTGTACTGTTTCCCCTTCTCATTACATTTGCAGGAATAAAGCACTTCTGTTACGCAATTTAGCAGTTACTAGGGTAAAAGAGATTTATCTTTTCTGTTGTTAGTTATTTTGACAATCATGCAGTTGATGCCAGAAAGCAGCCAAAGCATTGCTACTTTTAATGTCGGTTGATGACATGCTTTACTGTCTGGGCAAACGAGTGGTAAGGACCATGGCCGATGGATGGCATGAAATTAAAATCTTGCTTCCATGGTTTAACAAAATGAAGCAAGCACTCTGCTGTAGAGTGGCATGCTTCCCATGGTGACCCCTGGAGAGTGCAAATCCTTCCAGCATCGCAGGGGTGACAGAGTTAAGGGCTAATCGTTTTCTGTGGTGTGGTTGCCTACACTTGAGCGCTTTTCAAGTGTTCCCACTCTGAATCCAGTTGGGCAGGTTTGTGGTCAGACCACTAATAGTGGCCTTTGAAAGGATTTCTTGAAATGGGAGGCTTGTCAGACTCCTGGCAATTCTCTGGGTTTAAGCAATTTAATGCTGATGCCTGATGCCTGACACCTAGGATCTGACATACAGTCTGCTCAGTGTTCATATTTAAGGACAAATTTGCAGACAGGGAGCAGAGAAATGACTTGTTTTTTAGCTAGCTATCACATATGGCTGTTCAATTTTTGTGTGAGGTCTTTACAGAGAGATCTAAGACTTGTTTTCCAAAACTCGCCAGCAGAGAATATGATGGCAGTTCTTATTAGGAAACAAACACAGCTCTATTTATGCAGAAAAGCTGTCTGTTTGTTAATGATCTTCTGTAGGTAATAGCTAGCAGTAGCGATGGTAATTCATTGCTTGGAACACATTTACGCAAAATTCTTGTATTTATTTTCAGAGAAGATGACATATACTGACTTGTTCAATACAGATATAAAGAAATATCTGTAGTGTTTTACAGAACAACTGTCTTTATTCTCTCTTTTCCTTTGTCCCTTGAGCTTTAGAGTATGACTATTTAATTAAAGATTGAATGAGAGACCAAGTTTAATTTTTTCTAAACAATAAACTCCAACATATTCAACAATGTCTCATGCCTTCCTGGCATTTTGACGTACGCCTGCAGCAGAGAGTCTATTGAATTTGGTATGTGACTAAAATCTAACAAAGAACACTGTCTACTGAACTCTAAATCTGCTTGGTTAAATCATTCAATGTGCTGTACAAGTTGTACAGCTGAAACTGAAAATAAGCAGAACCCTTACAAAACAAAGCCAAGAAGAAGCTTAGCTAAAATTCTTGAGACACGACTTAGGAGCTTTGGGGTAGTTTTGACAGTACAAAACCCACGGAAATTGTTACTTTATATGAATTCATCTTATTTACTTTTCTTGTTACTTATTACTACTCTATTACTCTTTACATTAAAACTGGGAGCAATATGATTGGTTGGAATCTTGCAACCAGTTGTCACTATGATGGTTATTTGGGTAAATATATTATTGCAGTAAGAACCCTGCCTGACTGTCACAGAATTGGCTCAGTGTTTACATACATACAGTTAGACAATAAATCCGTCTTGTGTAGGATGTAAAATAAAAGCCATCTAATGAAAAATAGAAGTCCTCTTTTGCAATTCTAGTACATTTGTCTGTCAGACTGTACTCTGCAGGGGAGACACTTCCATGTATTGGCACATTGTAAATAATAAAAATAACAATACGTACTTTATCACATTTAAATTACAAATAAAGAAAATAGGAGGCAACATCCACTGAACTTTGAGAGATCTATAAAGACTACATTTCATGCTAACTAGAGCCTAGAGGAATGGGCAAAAGAAGATGAGAGTACTCTTCGAAATTTGGTGAAATGCTGTTTGTTATAAATCCTGTGCTAAGGATTCATCTTTGGTCAAACTCTGTTGAAAGCAGTGATTGGAAATACAAAGTGAGGACATTTATGAGCTGTTTAATACAATAGTCTGAAGCCATGTTAAATCTAAATGACCTGTTCCACATGGAGATTGCACCCTGAATTATATCAGTTATAATGAAAATATCAGGTGTCCTATTGCTTTTCGGTCAATTACCATAGTTAATGAAGGAAGCTATTTTTTTATTACAATTTAATTACCCAAGATTGTTCAGCTCACTTGCAGCATCTGTTTTTTCGCAAGGGCCTACCTTTGAACCCAATTTTTTTACAAGTAGGTCATCTAGAGCACAAAGCTTGATCCAGCACAGTGCATATGAACTTCTGTATCCAGAAGGCTGAGAGGTGAGCCCAAGGCCAGGGACTGCACCCTCTCGTGTTTCAGACTGGAACTCTTGCATCCACCTTGGAGCCAAAGTCTGCCAACCTTCTCATTTTTTGCCAGAGCTGTGTTTCTGAGCACTGTGTTTATCAGCACCATGTTTCTTTCCACCAATGGTCATAACCACCAGCAGCAGAATGATGGGATTAATATAACTGTGGTCTCTGGTTTCAGGCTGTGACTTCTGCACATATGTAAAATCAGTTGCCTTAACCGTCAAAGAAAGAGTTGCTCTTAAGTACTTTCCCTGGATGGCTGTCCTGACTTCTGTTGCTGTACCCCAGCCAAAATGCTCAAGCAGTTACTATCAGCCTGAGCACTCCCAGCCTGGTGGGCTCTAGCCCAAACATAAAGGACCCAGCTCTTACAACTGGGATGTCAGGACACTACAAGAGCGCTTCACTGCACTCTGCAGCCTTGACATATTCATTGCAAAATATCTTTATGGCTCACTGTGCCGTAAATATCTGTGGTACTGAGATGAACTCCTGCTACCAGAAGACATCAGCTCAATAAATGAATTATTGAGTAAAACTCTATAGTCAGACTAGGTAATCACAGTGATCCCTTCCGGCCTTAAAATCTATTATCTTAATTCTCATTTACCCTAAGGCCATTTTACCCTCCTCTAGCAATATAAATGGACCTTAAGGTTTGAATATTTATATCCCCTTTGAGGTATCTTTATGTTGCCAGAGTGATGCCTCAGTAAACTTTGTCTGAATGAGAATGAGGAGCTCTGAGTCCCTCAGTTGCCATGTTGGAAGTTGGCTTAGGGGCTGGAGTTTTGCTCCCTTCTGTAGTTTTCCATGTCTGATCAATACATGTATACTGTTTGGGAGTCCTTGTTTTAATATTTTATTAATATTGATTCATGTAACTTTGCTTATGCCTTTTGTGCTGGGCATTGACTCATTAGTGACATAACCAATAGATCCACCTGCTTTTGGCATAGTGCTCAAATCAAAGTGTACACATTTCCCAGATGTGATATGAAATAATACCAACCTGTGCAGAAGTGAAAAGAAACCAAAGAGTAAATCTGAAATGATCCGGGGTATAAGCTTGTAAATGAGTCCTGATGGCCCACAGCTGGACATCAGTTGTCTCTGTAGTGTTAGTGAATCTGAGCTGGTGCAAATCTGGGTGGAACCAGGAGCTCAGTGTGAAAGTAGAACTGCTTGACCTAAAGGCTACTCATTAAAGTTATTGTGGCTGCACCTCCAAGACTGGGTTTTCTGAATTAAAACATGCAGTAGGATGGCCCTGATGAGCAACACATACATGAACAGTCTAGTAGCAACCTCATCTTTTTTTGTGGTCTAAACATGATCTAACAATAAACAAAAATTCATGGTGGGTGCTTGGATTAGATGAACATCTGCTCACTAATCTGTTTTTAAACTGCATAGTGGATCTTCCCCATAAGCTTTTCACTTGGATGAAAAGAGTAAAGAAGAAAAAAAAAAAAAACAAAGAGAAATTCAGATGCTCCAGATTCCCACTGGATAAACACTGGCATTCAGCGCCTCCTGGAGCACAGCACAGTGCTGCCTGCATGGAGCCCTTCGTGCAGCTAACGTCAACCCAAATGCCTCCTACAGAGAGGGGCTCTTTTCCTTTCATTGGGTATTGAATGCAGTGTTACAAGCCATGACTTATGGCAGGAGAGAAGCAGATACCCGAGGACAGATTCCTCTGTTGCATAATTCCACGGCTGAGAAATGTGCCAGGGAATGCAGAATTATGACCAACACTTTTCCAGCTTTTTTTCTAGTTGTCTTCATGGCCCAGTAGAAAATTGTGACAGCTGGAAGTGAGGAAAAAAATGGAGCTTTATTGCTTTCCTGACTAGTCAGCCTTCAGCAATTACTGTAAGAAGTGAGAACTGGTCCTCTTAATGGATCTGTCACAAATCTATGGACTTGGTCTGCGTATCTGTCGTGATTGTTCTCCTAGTCCCGGAGTCTTCCTGGGTGTCCCTGGATAGTAAATGCCTCCAAGAGCTTCCCACTTGCAAATCCACAACTGCAGCTACTTCCTGCAAGTGTCCAAACCATCGCTCTGCCTCCTCAGTGCAAGGAATAGCAAAGTGGGACAAGCTGAGCTTAACACTACAAAAAAAGCACCATTCATTTTCAACCCAAAGTGGAAGCTGTTCAAAGTAAACAGCAGGGAATAACTTTTGTTGCTGTTGCTTTTGGGTTGGTTTTATTATTTTTGTTTTGAAATATTGGAACTGTCAGCAGGCCTGTGTTAGGGTGTATCCCCGTGTACTCCAGCTGCTCCCTCTGCCAACGACTTTTGGGAGCAGGTGATTGTAGCACGGTCTGGCCACCCCAGTTTGGAGACTGGTGCAGAGTCCTGTGTTGACCCTGCTTGAAGCGGGGTGCAGGGCTCAGCAGACTGGGAGAATCGATCGTGGCAGCACCCAGCCCTGGTGCACAAGTGCTTTAATGAGGCAACAGGCTCCTTAGAGCTTATTGCTTTGGATTAGACCATGTCACCTTCTGTTACAGCGCATGAAGGCCTAAACTGGGCTGACATGGTGTAAGTCAGGGGACCTTGATGTGAAATGACATTACATGATGCAGTGTGTGAGAAAAATAAAAGTTTTTTCTCTCCTGGCATTGAGTACTCACTCCCTGTTTCCACAGTGGCCGTGCAGTCCAGCTTTCAGCAGGTGATGGCAGGGTAGGTGTTTGGAGGGACGGGGATATTTTCATTAAGCAATTTCAAATCTCATTAGCAAATTTTCATAAAGTGATAAAGCAGTGGCAATATTAGCCTTATTAATCCAATATGAAATTCACTCTCATGGTAGAGAGAAGTGCCAATAAAAGCCTTTCATTTTGTACAGACTAACAGCACACGCACCAGTGTGTTCTTAATGAAACGATGCAGAATTTTAATCTCCCAGAATCAGTTCAAAGCTTTAGAGTACAGTGAAGTAATACCAATGGAAACAGTTTTAAATTTCATTTTTACCTTCATGACAACTGCTAGTACTTGCTCAAATCAAGAATTGTTTAGTTTAATAAAACCTACAAAACTAAACAAAACCCCCCAAACTTTTCATTTAAGCCTGACAAGCAGAAGAGATTTGTATTGTTGTATAGCTCCAGATAAAAGCAGCATCTAGAGCTGTGTTTCAGTTGCCAGGACGACTAACCACTGCCACACACTCAGCCCTGCTGACTGCAACGGGGAAATCAGTGTGTGATGGATCAGCTCAACCATCAGCCTCGTAGCTAAATAAAATAGCAGGGCTATGGTGATTTCTGGACTATGCTCATACTTGACCAACACTTGATCTGAAGAAAAAAAATAGGACCACCATCTGTTTCTAATTTCATCTTCATATCTTAAAGGTTTTGGTCAGATGAATTACAAAATATTTCCACAAGTTTATATGTTTTACAAGCCACTGTCTTTCCTCTTTCTCAGTCGTTTTGCTCATGGTATGAAATCAGTTTTGTAGACTACACCATCTGAGATCAGAAACCATGTCTCGCCCTATGACTGATTGCAGGGGCAGAGGGAATAGGTGCAGGGCAGCACTTGCCCTTCTCCCATCTCCCAGCTGGTCCCATCTTGGTGGGTCACAGTGAGGCGGTCCAGCCCTGTCAGCAAATAGGCGAATCCCCTCTGCCACAGCATGCTTGTTTATGCTGTCCCTGGTACAAATATCTTGTCATAAACTCAAGCTTGTATACTAGCAGACACTTTGAGGAAGGTATAAAACCTGTTCTAAATTTCAGGCTTAGATCAGTCTTCTTCACATAGGGAGCATCAGCTGGTGTTGAGGCATGGTGCAGAGCTGTGCTGGGTCTGAGGTGAGGTCAGTAATTAATTCTAGCAGCAGTTAGTGTTACAGACGAGGACTGGTTTATGCACAATGAATTTAATTAGGTGCTGGTTTCTCTTTACTTTTTCATCAATTAGTGTGAGTGTATGGTGGTTTGTAAAAAGATCAATAGTGTAGGGTTTTAATTACTTAGAGAACATTATTTACATTATTTATCCCATGGTCAGTCAGGCGGTTTGTGTTTATAAAAAGGACTTGGAAGTTACAGGGCTGGTGCTGCTGTAGTCCCAGTGAGTCTGGTTAGCCACTCATTGTGTAAGGGATGCTGCTCATGTGAGTAAGTGCTCTACAGTTTCTTCAAGAGATGTAGATAAATGCTTCCTAGAAGTAATCAATTTCTTTAGTTTCATACTGCATAAAGAGTTTCTAACTTTAAAGACTCTTTTCATGAATGGGAAAATATGAAATCAATTCCATTTATCTGAATGAATCTTTCAGCAAGCTCAGGGTTTAGTGTGGGGGCACTGCAGGCAAAATGTAACAAATGCAGTAGCATAAAAATGATTAAAACATGATGAGCAAGGTTATAGAGATAAAAAATGAGAGCGAAGGAGTTGCAAAAGTGAAAACAAGAAATCTGTGTGATACTAAAGGGTTTGTCTATTTTTCATGTTTACTTCTTCTGTGTTCATAATTTTTTGGTCCATCATCAATCACTGTCAATTTGAAAAAGTGCTATACTTAGGGTCATTTATCCAGGGCTATTGGAGGCTAAAATTATGCAGTTTCAGTCAAATATACATGAATAAAGACTGTCATTTCTGATTAATGACATGTGACTTCAGTGTGTTACAGAATCATCTTGCCATCCAAGCTTTACAAAAAGGTTATTATGTAACGCCTTTTCCATAATATATCTACTTTTCCTCTAAGAACACTGTAGAAGCCATTTTGCTCACATTAAGTCAGTGCTGATATCCCTTATTATGCCAGTGGTAATTGTTCCACAGATTTTGAGACTGCCAGAATAAGTACATTTTTGCGGGACTTGAAATTACATTACTGAGGATGGTTACCAAGCTTGTGGTTTTGGTTCTCTTTCATAGTTTGCTTTTTATTTTAGTTGTAAGAGAAAGCCTAGTCTTTGATTAGGGAAAAAAAAAATCCATATAAACCACTAATCTCATGCAATGTATTCAGAAAAAGCCACCCATGGTATTTCAGCATTAATGACTGTTTTTCATGATTCACCATTTCCCTTATCTCCCTGTGCACAATGCAGGCCTTGTGTGCAGTTGTCGAAGAAAGGAGAATGAGTGAGAGTTTAGGAACTTAAGGGAAATGTCACAAAATGAGAGAAAGAGGGAGAGCAGGGAAAGGAGGGGAGATGCGCCTGTGCCAGGAGCTGCAAGAGCTTCCCCACAGCCGCTTTGTGCATACGTTCGTGCTCACAGGGAAGATCTCGTGGCTGCCTCTGAAGCAGCGCCGGGAAGCACAGACCGCAGTGTGCCATATGTTCTGTTACAGCCACTCAGCTCCTTCTCACTCCTGTAAGCGGACTGCATATAGCAACCATCAGACGGCCTGTCTCCTTCCAAAGCTGTTTTTTCACACCAGGACAGATCATCCCTCTTGCAGGAAAGCTTTGCTTTGAGGGGAGAGAGAGGGAGCTTCTCTGCTGTTTTACCTGCCATTGCTTGTGGCAGGGGCAAAGTTTATGGTCTTGCCAGAGACCTTAGAGTCTCCCTTCTCTTCAGATCCTTCTGGTACCAGCAGCAACATTTATGGTTGCAGCCATCCAAATTCCCATTGCTACAGCAGAAATGGTTAGGTTGCAGCTGTATTTATTAGCTATCATAACCTTTTTCTTGGTACTGTTGCTGCTAACAAGTGCTGCTCTATCAAAATACATAAGGGCTTCTCTGAAGTCTGGTTCTCACATAGAAATCCGGATTATTTTTTTTTCTTTTCCCTGAATGCCATTAGAAAGACACACTTCACTTGGACAGCCATAAACCAGAGGAAGGTGTGATGAAGGACAGGAGTATCAGAGGAACTGGGGCACCTGCTGAGAGCCCAATTGCCCAGAGTTCTGAGAAGGCCATAATTCAACTTTTACCCTGGGTCATCCTTTAAAACCATCTTTTACTCCTCCTGGTCCTTAGAGAAAAAGCCCAGAGCCAAACACCCTTCCCTGCCCCTTCTTTTGATTGTATAACCTACACATATGCCTTGATAGCAGCAGGTGCTGTGTTTGGGCCTGGATTTGCCAAAAGAAGAATTTTCTGGTCTTGCCTTAAGGCTTTAGTAGCCAACCCCAGCAAAGCTGCAAGGTGAGCTTTGCTGGGAAGAGGCAGGTTGTGCAGAAGTCTCCCGGTCTGTTGCTGCTGGCGCACCTCTCAGAGGCCTGTGACTTCACATTGCTACTATTTTCTAACTGTGCTGAAACCTGCGGTATAACTCTATGTGTCTCTGCACACAGTAATAAAAACAGACTTGGGATAATCCAGTAGAAAGGCCTAACAGTCAGGTGAATAGATGTTGATCATATCAGGTCAGAACAGAGCTATTGGTCCAGGATCTCCCCTCGAAATCTCCTAGTTTTACTACTTGCTCTTTTTACTATGGTTTATTAAACTGGAATTTGTAATTCATATGAATTTCGTACAATGAATGAAAGAAATGGCCATAGTAAGGAGTTTAAAAAACAACATAGGAAAATTTTTTTTAAAAAATTATTTCTCTAAGGCATATAATTTTGTTATTTCTCAAGAAGATTAAGGTAGAATGTTGCTATGTAGGTGTATGACATATTTTACACTTCTACCTTTCTATTTTGTTTGTTCAGATTACTTTAACTTTCTTGGGAATATCCTTTGACCCAAATGGAAACACATTTTTTTTAGAATAAATGTTGAGATAGACAGAATGCTCCTTGGGAACTGTATTTCCAGCCCCACAAGGTGCCACTGTTGGTGAATGTGCTATGAGGTGAGTACTGCCCCTCGGGGAGTGAGTGATCCCGGTCCATGACAAAAAACACACTGGAAGAAGAAAGCAGCTTTGGGGTGAGATGAGTTTGAAGTCCACAGCATCTCCAGGAGGCTCTGTTAGCTAATCTCTTAGTCGGTCTTTTGCTTCCAGATTCTTCTTTTGTAAAAGCCTCCTGTTGTTCTGATTCCTGCAATGTTTAAATTGCTGAGTTGCCATTCTCTACTTCCCCCTCCCAACCCAATTGAAGGTTCATGTATTATCCCTGTATGTTGCAGATTTTGTTCATTAGCCAAATGGTCAAGCAGTCTAAGTTTAAAAGGAAAATTCCCTAAAATGTTATTTTCTTCCATTTCTTTTGTATTTATTGTTAATGGTACTGTTAGTGGAGAAAGACACGTGTTTGCCTGTGATAATTTATGTAGTATTTATTAGTTAAGAGCTACAGACATGGTCAATGGTTCAATAATCTCACCTTCTGCTAAGTGATGTGCTATAGGAATGTGTTTGTACAGCTCCTAAATGGCTGCAGAACATCAGGTCACAAAGCGTGTTCTGCTAGGACACAGCAGCAGCTCCAGGGGTAGGCATGTGTTTTGAGAGACCTACTTAAGACTCTGTTTCTTGTGAATTAGCCTACATGATGTAAATAGAATCAAACTTTGTTAGTGTATGTATATGTATGTTAATGTTTGTGAAATGTGCACGCACACACACACACACACATGCAGTGTCTATTATCTGCATTAATGTTCAACTACTAAGAGTATTAATGGATAAATTTGCCTACTGCAAAGAAAGGCAGTGCTCAAAATGTGAAAGTTTTGCTAGGAAATAAATTACATGATAGAGGAGAAAATAAGAACAAGAGGAAAAACCCGAGATCACAAGCCAAAGGAAAAAGATTTTGGGTGATCAACAGACAACAACAGAGAGTAGTGAGGAATGTGCAAAAACCCTCCTATTTGCATTGCATAGTGCAACATTGTCCTATTTTATGCTATTTTTTCTCTGCAAATCAAATGATATCCAGAATCATGGCATGATATAGCTGAATTAACTCTCATCCATTATGTTTAAAGACCACAACACAGGGCATCTGTAATATAGGACTGTACATATTTCTTGTGGTTCTGATACTATTAAAGCTACTTAAGTGTCATGACGTGTTTATTTATGAGATCATCAAAGCCACTTAATAACTTTCTCTTGGTTACTTGTTTACATCTGTGTAATACAGAGCCAGATTGTGCAGCCCACAGTCACATCAGTGAGCACTTACTCATGCAAGTTGTGCCACTGACATAAGGGTTTCACAATCTGGCCCATAATGTATCAAAATACAGGAGGCCAAGATCTTATCACTTACAGTCATGTAAATCTGGCATTAATCCACTTAAGCTCCAAGTTTGGTACCTAGATATAAATCAGTGAAATTTCACTGGCTTCAGTGTTTGATTCAGTGGAGCTATTCTGATTTACGTGGAGAAGATCAGGCCCATTAGATTTGCAATTTAGAAACGCATTCGCTCCACTGCATGTATAAACGTTAGGATAGCTGAAATTAACATCACCACAAAAAAGATAATTTTCAACACTGGTTATTATATCTCTTTGCACAATATAAACAAAGAGAATTATGTCAGAGTTAGAAGCAAGAAGGTTTAAGAGTCACATATGTCTTAACCTTTACACTGGCTATGAGTACATCAGTTCCTACAAGATGAACTGCATTATAAAGTAAATAGATCTGCTTTAAAGAAAGGTCAGGACACATGTTCTGCTAAAATCTAATTTCAGTCTATTGCCCTATAACCTACTGCTCTCTGGAATACAACAGATATAATAGTAAAGAGCCTGCATTTAATTATCTGTGATATAAAGCCTCCTTATTCTCCTGAGACTATTCACAAGAATAATAGAAGGTATTCTCAAAATACTGTATTTTCTTCTGTATAGTGAGTGCATTCTGTTTTAACTGTCTTTCCTGCTTTCTGGAAATATTATTCTAGCACCTCTTGTACCCTTAATCCAATGTTATATTACTTTTATGTCCTGGAAGAGTAGGTTGTTTTACAGATCCAAACAAACTGTGTTGCATACTGTTAGCTAGTGGTAGGTTCCTGCAAGTGTATTCAGAGCAGACTTTGCTGATCATCCGTATGCATTAACTGTTTGCTGCTGCCTGTTTTGAAGATGAATTACATTAAGATCCAACAGCTTAATAATAACATTAATTTTGCCTGATATGAGCCAGAAGAACTTTAAAGTGAAGGATACATGCCACAGTCTCAATGTTAGCCTAGCAGAGAAACACCTAAAGATAATGTATAGACTTAAATAAAAGAATAATTAATATGGGCTTACTCATCTTAAAACTGATGTGCCATACAGTCCTAAATCAACATGTCATTTAGAAAGGAGATAGATGGTAAGCTAGCTTTTAATGGTGATCATTCAAGCACCTGCCTGAAATATTTAAAAAATTTTCAGGAAAGAAAAGAGAAAAACACCTGTCTAGGGCTTAAATCTAGATGAGGAAATTTTTGTCTCATGTTTGACACTGCATATATCATTGCAAATGGGCATGTAGAAACTGTATTCTGAACTGATATCAACTGGTCTAATTACTGAATAAATCAAAGTAACTCCACCAAAATACAACAGCTGCAGATCAGTCCTGAATGGGCCATAGCAATCCACCTCACCTGGGTCCTGGGAAGGACTGTCCTGGAGGATGCTTTGAAAGTCAACGCCCCCTAAGAATTAGCATTTTAGCAGAGTTTAAGAGGTTCCTAATTTGATTTTTGCAGATGGGTAAGGACTGATTCCCTGTAGTTTGACTGCAGAAAATGACAGAGCTGACCACATCTATAGTGCGCCCTTCGGCTTTTGTTCCTCCATCCATCACTAACTTGACTATCTTAAGATGACTGTTCAGTATGTAGGTGAATTAAAACTTCATATGTTTATACATATACTTCCCTGGAGTCTTTTCCATGGAAGACAGTGATAGTCATTTAAGGTAGCATTCTGTCATCACTTAGAACTCATTGTTCCCAGTGAAGTCCTGGGTGTTCTGCAAAAAGGAAGAAAATGATGGGCAAGGAAAGGAAAAAAAAATAAAAAGGAAACAGAAGGAAAGGAAACAAGATGGATCCTAAAGCTGTCCCAGGAAAATGAATAGCTTGAATTCCTACATCTGTGAGTAGCTTGGGAATTGGACTGGAAATGCCTATGAAATTGCTACACAGAAAGATGTGACATGTTCTTATGAAATGTTTTATTGTGTTATTGTCTTGTTGGAACGTGCTGCTTTGGTAGAGTTTATGGCAGAAGCTCCTGATAGGAAGAACATCACGTTTATTATCACTGCACAGTTGATGTTGTATCCATGAAAGTCCTCCCTGCTGCCAGTCTCCCAGTAGCTGAAAGCACGTGGAAGGTCTTGCAAGAACCAGATGATTAAACGTTTTGCTACATGCTCTGCCAGGCACTGCATGGCACTGAATAGCACTCTTTGAATCTTTCAAGAAAAATATAATTAAAAAAAAAATCACAAAATGGTAAATATTTATGTCAACTGGTTTAGTCTCGCTGCTTATCAGTTTCCTGGCCACATCCTTGCAAAAGGCCCTCACTCCTGGTAAAAAGCCTCAGTATGAAATGAGTTACTGGGCCACTGGTAAGTGCAGATTTTTTTTTATTTTTTTTTTTTTTCTTCCCTGTGGCTCCTTCAGGGAACACCATGGGGCCTACTTTCAGTCTGGGATTGCTCTAGCACAGTTTCTTTTTGGAGGCAAAGGGCTGAGATGACCCACTCTGGGGGGTACTGAGCGACCTCCCTGGTGGGCATTTTCTTGTCTTGTTTGGTAAATCCGTAGAACTGTTGCAATCTGATGCACTTTAGGATTATAAAAGCTGTTAAGGCGTATGACTCTGCTGGTGAAGCTGGTTTAATCATACCCAAAGGAGGACAAGAAATTCCACCTAGAAGCAAGAAAAATGCCTCTAATTCTCCTTTAGGGAGCATCTATATAACTAACTTTCCTATTCCAATGCAATGAGACCTAGCAGTCCCTGCAGAGTCTCCTGGTTTTACAGTTTCAAGTTTTCTAAGAAAGCTTAATACTTCCACAGAGGAGAGTTCCTTCTGCGGCATTAAAATACAGATCCCTAGGACCTCTCTTCCATTTCTTGCAAAATTAATGGTAATTACCAAGAATGATTAGCAGGTTCAGTGCTTATTAGTCTTACTTTTTAAAATTCTGAAACAAATGTTTTTTCTTCCACTGTAACTGATCATTTTAATTTCCCTTCTTTGTAATAAAAATTGACGTTAAAGGATGCCTGAGGCAGTGTAATGAGAAAATGAAATTAGTTTTTCAGTTGGCTGGTCAAAAGCATTTTATACATGATAATAAACAGTTTATTTTACTCTTTTGCTTATGACATAATAAATGATAAAAACATTTTCTTGAAATAGATATTGCCCACTTTGTTACAGAGAGCTCAAGCTTTTTCATTCATGGGGTCACATAACTCTGAGATCTGCCTTCTTGATCTGTTTTCCTTAACCTTTTTTGGGGTCGTACACAACAGTGGATCTCCACACCAAGCACAACCAAAACCTTAGGGAGTTTTTCTTCCTTCTTGAAGATGTTTCTCAGAAATGCAGGGTCAATTATACTGTGTAACCTAGGAGTAAATCTGTGTAAAGGCATTTCTGAAGAGTGGCTCAGAATTCTGTACAGTATCCTTAAAGCCAAGCCAAACCCTGTATTTAAACCAAATTGTGCTGTTTCCTTCAAAAACCTTTGAGCAGGAGCACCATGCAGCCAAGCAATCCCACTGCACTGGACGAGCCCATTTCTTCCCTTCTGTTTTTAATCCTGGGAAGGGCAGGAAAATGGGGTTGTTAATGGTTTACATAAATTCTCGATTTTCAATTTGTCCACTGATTTCTGAGGCCATATTGAGAATGTTTGCAGATAAGGGGAAAAAGAGGCTCAGATGGTTGTTCAGGGTTCAGTGGCAGTCTGTGACCACTTTGAGATTTGTCCCATTTCAGCTACCTACCCCTCCATTCATATTTTGCATGAATTGGAAAAGCTTTTTCTTCACATAGGCTCTTTCTGAAGTGAACATATGATATTCCTTGAATTGTTTAGATTGATTTAGATTGATTATAGTGGCTTCTTCAAAGCAAGAAATCAAAATAGGCTAGTGGTGAGGTGAACACAACATATTGATAAATGTAGTTACATATATGAAATGGGCAAGAAAAAGAGAGAAAAGCTGAGTTTCTTGCATATGATTCTTACAGTACTTGACAGCTCAAACTCCCACATGCTTGAATAGTTCAATACTGGATTAGTGTGATGCCTGCTTGGCGGATCCTGTGGGGCACAGACTCAGCAAGAAACACATCATTCAGGATTTTGGGGACAGCTTGTAAACTGTCCAACACTACTGGCAATCCCACTCCAATCAAAGTCAAACTTGAAGATGGAATGAGTGGGGAGGAAAGAGACTCTCTTATTTATGTTCCCATTATTTATGTTCTAAATTCTGATTAGTCCATTTCTGTAGAATAGTGTAGATGAAAGATTTATTTATAAAAGAATACAAACTGCACTGAGCAAGCTAGAGCATGCTTAATAAAAAACAAGAGAGAAAAGCAGAATGGACATGTAAAGACTGAACTGAAATCCTGATTATACACTTATTTTTACGGAAGCCCATGGCAAAACTGTCATATTTAATAATGACCGTTATATATTGTTAATATTATATTTAATAATAAGTTATATATCATAAAGTCAGAGGATTACCTATGAACATTAGGACCTGATTTTTTTTCTGTGTTTAGGGAAAAGGAGAATTCTCCCTAAAGCACATGCACAACTTCTTTGTAAATGGCAAGAGATTGTGTCAAAATTTTGGTGGGAAAACAAAATAATCCATTGTTAAAAAACTATTGAAACCTTTGGGATCTTAACTACTACACCAGTAATATTAACATTTCTGTTAACATGTTGATTGATAGCACCACTTTTATTATTTTACTAGAATAATCATGATTAAAAAGCAAAGAACCTGTTTGCATATTCCTACTCATATACATTTTCCCATTGACTTTACTAGGAGTGTTCATAAAAGTGAAGATTGAATTTTTGGTAAGACCAGTTTAAGGTAACAAATGCCATGTCTATATGATGAATGAAAACCTTAAAATAAGATGTGGGTATATATTAGAAACAGAGATATGACACTACAGGGCTCATGAATCCAGCAAACAAACCCAAGTCATAATGCAATAGGTGAAAAATAAACATGAAGAATCAAAACAAAGGATAGCATAAGTTTATGTTGGAAAGACTCAAGTGGCCACCTGCTCCAGTTCCTGAGGGCAGACACACTATGCCAGGGTTAGTGTTTTTTTGACAGATGTTTTGAATCTGTCCTCAAAAACCTCAACAGGGAGAGCTGTTGCATCTTCAACTCCTGAAGGGGTTGCCCAGTGCTCCCTGCCATAACCATCACACATGATTCATCTGTGGTAATGTCTTCTACACTTTTGAAGAGTACTGCTGATCTGCCCTCAGAGTTCCCTCTCTCTCCTCCTTTCTGCTAAAGAGTGGAAGTTTAGCTTAATTTTTCTTCTTAAGTGAGTGAAATTCAAACCCAGCTCAGGTGCCACTTCTCAGCAGGATATTATAAGGGTAATTAAACAGCAGAAATGATTAACAAGGAATACAGTAATCTGTCTGTTATTTAACATCCTTAGATCACAGCGTATCTGCTGGTACAAATGCAGACTACTTGAATGGATTATTGGGTGAGATTCGGTGGCCTCTGCTGTGCTAACAATTACAAAACTTTCTTAGAAACATTACTTACAGATATTTCACAAATTTTAGCAAGCAGCTTACTTGCTACTCAGGTAACAGTGTTAGTCTTCATATATGTGTATGTGAGGAAGGCCCAGGAACATGACAAAATATATGACCCTTACATCCAAGGTCTGTTTTCCCTGCTGAATTATGGATATTCCAGTTTTCAGTGCAGCCCTAATGGGATGGGGCTGTGCAGAGTCTGACCATAGCTGTACTTCCCCAGCACTAAATCCAAACCCAAAAGTGTGTTTCTTGTCTTGGCCCCAGCACAGACCTAGAGATGGTGGAGGAAGGCAAGAATATGAAATTTCAAATCAAGCTAAAACAGTAAGACTGATTCCCTAATTTATACCTTGAAATTTGCTACATCAAACTGCAAATAAATTATCTTTTGTAATTCCAGATATATTTCCTCAGAACAATCTAATTTTGGAGGCAGTAAATACCATCTCTTAAATTTATCAAGATTACATAATTATCAAGGAATTTCCTTCAGAGATCCAGAAAATATTTTAGTGAATTAATATTGTGGTAGCAATAGCAAACTTGAACCCATATAGAGCTATAATTAAAATAGGAATTGTTCCACATATATCCCAACTCTTATTTCTCCAGGGGTGAAAACTGAGGTAATTTCTGAGGAAAATGTCATTGATGCTATGTATTCTTTGCTTTTATAAGACCAAATTCCTGAAGGCTGGGGTTGCCTTTTGATTTTGTTTTTTTCTTTTTGTTTCTTTCTATGCAAAAAATGCAACTGTTTCCTAACTAATTTTCTTGAAAATGAGCAAATTGATATGTTAGCTAAACTAACATCTACCTCTGCTTAACATATATTAAAATGTATTTTAAAGATATTATCCCCCAAATATTTCATTTAATTCAAGTGTTTGTCATAAGTTAGATTATAAATTGAGTTAAGAATTTCACCTGGCTGCCCCTTCTTGGGGTGTGCAGAAGAGGTCATGATATCTTCCATGTATCTCTGACTTGCCATAATTTTCCAGGAAGCCCAAGGATGAGCAGAGTGACCTCCCTTTTATTTTAAAGCTCAATTATAGAAAATAGAAATGGAAAAGGAAAAAACAAACTTTTTTGGAGAGAAAGCAACCACTTTTTGGCCCACAGTATGCTTTTCCCTTTTCAGCTCAGCCCCCACTCATGTGCGGTGTCCATGTGGATGAGGTTTATGGGTATATATGCTCTTCTAACATATCAAAATATTTACCTTGTGCATTTCAGTACAACATCATTAATTTCACTAACCTCCCATTCTCAGTAAGTGCCAGCTGTCTTTGGGTTTCCAAGGCACTTGGATCTGATAAGTGAGCTCTTGTGTTAGCACTGTGATGGTCAAAGGTCCATGTCAGGTCAGGACCTCTGCTCTGTGGGAGAGATAAACTGATTTAAAACTACCAGAGGAAACAAGTAAAGGGAAAAATGGAATTTATAAAGCTTATGAAATGTCATGAGACATGTTGCAGCCTTTTGGACAAATGCTGAATGCAGTTAACCTGGAGGAAAAAGGAGGAGATCAAAAAAATCACCTGCTGCTAGAAAAAGACCTGGTGCTAAGGATGAGTGGTACATAATGAGATCTTTTTTAGCTGTATCAGCAAAGATGCTTCAATTTCCTCGTAAGAGACTGGAAAGGTATAATTAGGAACATTTTTTTTTTCCTCTACAGATTCAGCTTGTGAGCTTTAGTACAATAAAAAATCCAGAGAAATAAAACCATCACATTTAATTTGAGTTCACAGTATAACATTTGTTAATATTTGTCTTTTTTTTGGTTAAGTGGATAAATCACATAACTATTAAAAATGCAAGATATAAACCACAGTCAATTAAATGATAGCTAAGGTACTGTGGCAGACCTGATTAAATTGGTGTGTTATTAAGATTATATACACAACATTCGTGGAACTACATCTCAGATATGTGATGTGAAATTGAAAAAGAAGTTTAGTGGGGTTCCAGCCACCCAGACATGGCTCCCATGTGTTGGATACAAACCCTGAACCTTTGGACTATCTGATCTGAGTGCATCCTGCATGTTGGTCCCACCTACCTACAAAGGCAATCTGCCCGTGGTATTTATTTGTATCAGCTGCGGCTAAGGGAAACAGCAGGAGACCTGGGTGGAAGGTTCTTAGGTGCACTTATTTCCCTTTCCTCATCAAAAGGTTGTGTCCTGGGAAGGATCCCTGGAGTCAGGGAAAAGGCAACAGCCTTTGAAATCGGTGCTGGCTGCGTTTCAGAGTGGGATTTAGCCTTGGACATTCAAGGGTTCAGAAGCATGAGCACCACTTCATCTCTTCTCTTTTTTTCTCCAGTAGGAAGTGCTCACCATTGAAGATCAAATATAACATTTAAAATCTTTAATCAAATCCTGTAAAGAGTCAATGGAAAGATTCATGCTGGCAATAGGTGTTTTCCAACTGTCAAATCTGGGACATTATTAAATGTGTCACAACAGAATTAGCATTATCTCTTCTGAAATTCTTTTCCTAAGGTTTTTTGATCTGAACAAGTGAAGATGTTAGGGAAAAGTGAGCTAGTTAAGAAAATGTAACTAAACTGGAGATCAATTTAGAACCAAATGAGAAATTTTCAGGTTTGAATTTTGAGACATCTGTTAACATCAGCAGGAAGAGTTATAATGCTGTGTAGTATATCAGTCTTGTTAGGGTTTCCATTCACCTAAAAAACTGGATCAAAATAAGATCAGCCTTTTTCCTAATAAAATTTTGTAGATTTGAGTTAGTAGGAGACTGATTCTGCAAAATCTAAACTCAATAAAATCTAAAGAAAATGCTTGTGTTTGACATTATAACTAGTCTCAGTGAAACCAATAGTTGTTCAGTCCTCAAGCATTTTCTGAGATGGTTTAAGACGGTATTATAAAATTTGCAGAATTTGTTTTTGAATGAACTCAAAAGATTTTGATTTGGCCTTTTGCTTTTCTGCAAGATATTTGCATAGGAATAGATCTGCTGGGAAATACAGCCCAAGAATTGCATAAGTCACCATTTCTAAAGCAGATACGTGAGTGTCACAGTTGCAGCATCTCCCCAGGTACACCACGCATGGATGGCTTTTGTTTCTGCTCTACCAGCCTTTCCAGCATATATAAAGTAAAATTGCATTATCTTGGCACTTCCTATTTTAATTTCTGCATGGCTAGATTGCTTTTCTCCTCCATTTTTGTTAAGAAGGGCTAGAATGGTGCAGAGTTTTGCTAAGCTTTGCCAGGAGATGTTTCTTGCCTCTCAAGAAAATTGGGCAAAAGCATGATCAGACAAGTGTGCACATTTACCATCTTGCTCTGCTCTTGCAGTGCTGACTCCTTTGTCAGGGATAATAACATCAGGGAGATGACCTTGCAAGGTAAACCACACATTTATTTAGTCTCTAAGGTCTGCTAGCATGTTGGTTGAAGTATGATCTTTGTCAAGCCCAGTGATGTAATTACCCTGAGAGTTAATGCTAATTGGTTTATTGAGTTTAATTGGATATCATTAAAAATACTGTCATCTTATGCAGAAACTAAGACAATATTCTTCTAAAGGAAGAATGATGATTCCTAATTTATCATTCATATATAACCTTAATATTAAATCATTATTTCACAAGAAATTTTGGATGAACAAGGTCCACCACTGAGGACTTTTTATTTTTAGTTCTGCTTACTACTCTCAACCTTTATCAAAGTTTTGGATTAAGAACTTGATAAAATGTTTGATGATATCACTAAGGTTAATTATAACTTCAGCTATGGCAAGAGACATGCTGTAAATGATTTAAAGAATAATAAAACTATAGAGGTCAAAAGAGCTGATAAAGGAGGTTTCAGTCATCATAATGAATAATGAGTTGGAATAATTAGACAGTTTTAGTGATGATTATCAGAAATTAACATGTGATCTCACTAAAGAGTTTCAACTGCTCTTAGATGGGATTACTGATGAGGTTTTGAAAAAGAGGGATCTTATAATTAATAAGGGTATTTTTCTGTCATTGCTAGGACTGCAACAGTATGGCGTATATTATATAAGGACGCATAAGTTTAGAAGGTCCTAGATAAAAACAGAGGTAGAGTTTTGGCTTTGGATGCAGAAAGTAGGAAAATGACAACATTTGGGTTCATTTATTTGTAATTAAGGCACCTATCAAAACACCATAATCCTATTTTGTGGTCACAGTAAACAACAACAACAACAAAAGTGAATTTCCTAAACCAACAGAAAAATCTTGGACATGTGGTCAGTTAGCTACATTATGGCTGTGGAACTGAAATTTTGGGGATCTGTCTACAAAGTCCAACTCATTTGTGCCACTAAAAAAACCTTCAGAAAATAACCCATATTTTATTCCACTAATATTAAAAGAGATGTAGTGATCTGGACCTTCTATTTATTTAATTTCGGTGGTGATAGGTCTGACCAGAGTCCTAAAACCCACCGTTTTACTAATAACATGAACCTAGTTGTGATGGAGAGGTCACCAGTAGCTTCTCTTTGAACGTTGGCTAAATCCCAACACAGGTCAGGTTAATTTCAAGCCTTCTTCAATAAAATTTTGCAGAACTGTGTCCAAATGTGGCAACACATAGAAAACAGGGTATATTGAGCTTCCCAGTTATTCAGAGTATATGATCCTAAAGATAAGGATCACAGAGCGTAAATCCTTTCTAAAACTTAATTTAAGCATTGTACTTAGTATTAAAAATGTATTAGCATTTCATTCCACTCTACAGGCCTATTTAGCTGGTTCCCTTTAGGGTCTCTGACTTGTGGTTACTAAGGTAACTCTAGCATCAGAGGGAGGAATAAAAAAAAAAAAAAATAATGTTATTTACTTAAATGTAAAGGCATTTCTTATTAAAATATTTTTATATTAAATATACTTAATATATTTTTGTTACAAAATTTTATAAAACTTTAATTCTATAAAATATGATAAATTCTGAATACTTTAAAAACATTTAAACTAGAGACAATATTCAACAGATTGTTTTTCCTAGATATATAGGACAAAGAATATCCATATAAGCCAATATTTAATAGCAAAACTTGACAAGAATTTTAAGAGCTTTTGTGTGGGAATGCCTTTGCCTCATACCCACCTCACCAGTCATACATAAAGCTCTGTCCTGGGACAAATGCTGGTGTAACTGCCTTTTATCAGGCCATCAGGGTTAGAGACAGACAAAGCCCATGCTGTGAGAGCTGCTGGGTGAGGCTGCCCCTCCACCTCTATCAGATTTTTGCAGGTGAGTCCTATGGAGTTGCTATTGAAGTCAGCTGAGTCCTATTTTGACTTCAGCTAAGTTTGGCTGATGGGAAGTTATAAAGAGATTAATTGTAAAGCAGTAGTAAGAATTTTATGGTTAAGCTTGTTTTCCTATTTCCTAGCTAGAATTTGGAATTTTCAGGCTGTATTGTGACCTTAATTCCTCCATATAACCCATTATCTGCTCATTATTGAGCTTTAATAAACATGGAGTCCTTCAAGGACTTTTTTTTTCTCCCCAGATCACTTTAAGAAAGAACGTTAGCTATATTGAATCAAGGGCATATCATCAAATGGAATAATTTCAGAGTAAGCAAAGTTTTCTTTAAATTATGGCTGGCATCTTGGATAATGGGTATAATTAAAAAAAAAAAAAAAGGCAAGGCTGGAGTTTATATCTAAGAATGAGCTTAAAGAGGACTTCCACCAGTCATTAACTCTGTTTTTTCTTCATATGTATCTTATAGCAAAACTAGCCATAACAGCATTGCATGTTTTCCTGAATAATATGTAGTATGATGAATTAGGTTACAAAGTTAAGCAGCTGTGTATGACCAGCAGCAGTAAAGAAGTTACATGAATAAACCAAAATTAATTAAAATGTTAGCAAATATAAATAATCCAAGGTTAGCGAACATTGTTTCATTTTGAATTAATAAATATGCAAAGGTAATGTTTATAATTAAAGCTATAATTTATCTTCATGCTCTGCTTGTTTAATAACAGTGGTAACATAATGTTACATGCAGAAATGTAGTAATAGATTTGTTTAGCACTGACATTATAAACAAATGTCTCAGTCTATTTATTCTAAGTTATGATACAGATTCTTTTCACATGCATCTGATGGCCTTTAAACCATTTAAAATGAACTACATTAATGTAATCTAATCTTGATACTGAACATAACATTTCAGTTTGAATTATCCAGAATCCATGATCCATTTTATTACTCACAAAGCACTTTATACATTTATGATAATGGCAAACCTTGCTCTGTTATTTAAATCCCATTTCAAATGGGATTTTTTTTATTATTTTATTTTTTAAAACATTTTTGGTAGTAAAATACAAATAAAGAAAAGTCAATGCTCAGTAAGCCCTTTAACAAAGCAAACAATTCAGCTTTTTATGACATTAGCAAATAATAAAGAAAAGATCTGACATTTACACTTGATGAAATTTTATGCTATAACAGAGATGAAGAAAATGGAATGGAAATCACATGATAAAACCTGTCCGTGAAATTCAGATGGGGCTTAAAAATAACCACTGTTAAATATTTTGGGAGCTCTCTTATTTCATTGAGGTCCATGTCATTTTACTGGAAAAAACTGTCCTTAAAAGTCAGTTATTCAACATATGCAAATGCTCTATTTATTTGGAGTCATTCTGGTAAAATAATAATGAGAGACTTCCGGGGGTGTTTTCCTGTAAGGAAGAAGGCGAGGTACATGGTATAGAAATACCCAAATAGAAGTTTGTAGGAATTGGAATTGATATAGTAGTTACAAGAATTGGATTTAGTTTTCATGACAACATCTGGAAAATGTTATTGAAATTTGTATTTAACCAACTTGATTTTGAATTCAAAGTATCTTATATTGATAGTTGGTCTAGATTTTAAACTCATGTGCCCATGGCTGCATTTTCTGGTGTTAGAATACTACATGTGATGCTAGGAGTAGTTATGTATGCTAACTCATTGCAGGGAAATTTACAGTTAATTCACCCTTTTCCATAGATAATATCACTCGTGCATAAAAATAGCACACACAAGACCTAAACCTGAGGTGAGCAGCTACTTGCACCTTCCTTTAAATAATAAACTAAATTGATTAAATATCAGATTTATTTGCTTAGACTTTAAAAGCACAGTTCAGGCTGGCTTTCCTCATCTACTTTGTTAGCATCATGTTGACACAGAGATGCGGAATCAGGTATCCAGTTCATACACAGAGCAGTGCCCTCCATACTAAAGGAAGATGACTGCTATAGCCCAGCATCATGAATCAGAGCTTATCTGATCAAATCACCAGTCTGAAATAAAAAAAAAAAAGACAATAAAATATATTCATTGTCTGAATACTAAAGAATAAATTAAAAGAACATTCTGGATTTTATGATCTTTCTTTACTTTTGATATGTCACAAAAATAAGCTCCATAGTAATTGTGTATGCATAAGGCCATTATTAACTAATTGCCGTTTTAAGAAAGTATTTTTAGAATTATGTTATTCATTCCTGTGGAAAGTTTGTCTTTTGAAAACTTCACCTTCAATGTCATACTCAGCAGAACTTAGTCCTTAATAGAAATGATGCATGAATATTTCTTTTCTCTTTGTATCTGCGTATTAGCAAGGGATTTCAGGAGAGACATAAAAGACTGAAATACAGCTGATGTTATAGGGGGAAAAAACCCCGAAAATCCTCATCACTAAGCTGCATGTACTGAAAGTGTTTCCTTATAGTACAAAAATAAGAAATTAACAAAAAACCTAGTGAAGCATGGAATGTATGGAATTTCACAAAGCTGTAATGAGTAAGGGAATAGGTCATAAACAGGTAAATGTGATGGTGTTTAAAAAGATGACATCCAAGAAAGTTACAGTGTCAGAGTGTGGGAGATTTACATTGGCTCTCACTGAGATTTTGGTGTCTTGGACAGTGAGTCCCTGTGAGGGTTTTGAGGCATACATGCAATATTTGGCCAAGAAGAGCCATTAGGTTTAACCACAGAGGAAAATCAGGAGCCAGGAGCTCCTGGCTCTTAAATTTCAGTCCTGAGACTGCCTCCTTCCGTTTTGTTGGACAACTTGTAACTGCTCAGAGGCATTTATCTTGTTGTACGTGTGAAGTTGGTAGCAGGTTATTTAACTATCTGTAAAGAGTTTGGATGGTATTGTTTACGTCATGACCATTAAACATCTTGAAAATAATATATGCATTTTGTGTAACTTTTAATTGTCATTATTAGGACATAGAAAGAGAATATTTAGACCACTAGTTCTTAGGTGTTTCACTACAACAAAAGGAAGGCCTCCTAAAAGGTTACTTTAAATACTGTATTTAAGGACAGAAAAGAAGAGAACATTTTTACAAGAAGTTAAACGGCAGGTTTCAGCTGTATCATTCTCTTTAAATGATCTTTTATAATAGGAGACAAAACAAGAAAGGTACCCTCAGAAGTGGTACCACACTGTTTTCATGTTGATTGCAATAAGTGCTGAGATTAGAGTGCATTCTGTGTAAAATCAATGTCTGTGAGGCAGGAGGGGGGGGGGGGGGATGCACCTGTCAAAATA
>NW_020799113.1:14407222-14420065 GCF_003259725.1 Athene cunicularia | reverse complement strand
GGGGGGGGGGGGGGGGGGGGGGGGGGGGGGGGGGGAAGGCAAAAAAAAGCAGCACAAAGACTTTGGGATTTATCCTTTAAGTGCCTCTCTGGGAACAAAGCCATGCCCAGCAAGGGCAGGAGCAGAGGCCAAGAGGGAGAAGGTGGACAATAGAAAGGCTATCGCAGGGTGAAAGGGGTAACGCAACAGGAAGAGCATCAGGAGAGAACATCTTCATTAATTTTATCATGTATTTACTTTCCTAAACCTTCTTGTGTGTTCACTCAACCTTGATCCTATTCTGTGATATCCTTGCTGATTTACAGTAAACATCTCCCTTCAGGATAGTGAAAAAGAGATAAGCCTGAACTGTAAAAGAAAAAAAAAAAATATAACCTAAACAAGAACAAAACGCACCCAAAAACAAAGGGAAGAAAGGAAAGCTTGGTACAAAGCTGTCATCACTGGTACTGTCTGGTAGCACCTGAAACTGACAGTCACAAGACCCAGATACAATATAACCAAATTACTCAATACTCTCTCACTAGAGAAATCTTTTTGCCTTTCTTCTTCAGAAAAATCTTTCCTCAGAATAATTATTAAGGCAGGCCTAGGGAACTGTGTTCATTTCAGAGCTTTCATTTTTAGAAAGACTGTTTAATATTTATATA
The DNA here is from genome assembly GCF_003259725.1 of Athene cunicularia. Taxonomy (NCBI): domain Eukaryota; kingdom Metazoa; phylum Chordata; class Aves; order Strigiformes; family Strigidae; genus Athene; species Athene cunicularia. The sequence continues at coordinate 14,419,415 of NW_020799113.1, read as the reverse complement.
AAGCTCATGTTAAGTTTATGCACCTGTCAAAATACTAAATTATATGATAGTGATTGCAAAATGAGCTATTTATCAGACAGATGTCTCTACCAAACCTGGAGTACATAGATATGGAGGGGCAGATCCCTCCCGCTACAGGGTAATGGTGTTTTATTTGTGACAACCTGCTGGGGAGAGGATGTGTTTAACCCTGCTGGCTCCGAAAGCTGCGTGGGGTGGATGAGCTCTGCCAAAGAATGCCCTTTCCACCGCAGGAGATATAACACTAATAACTTTTTCTTGAATAAAGTCTTGCAAAGCACAAGTCACTATTCTGATATATAGCTTACCTTCAAGTTTCCTACAATGTTCTTCAAAAGTGGCTTTGTTTTGATATCGGGTGGCTTCTTTCTCCAGCTGTGGCCTTAGGAGTGAGGAAATAATGTGAGGATACATTTTCTTACAAAATAATTCTATAATCAACAACATTGTAGAATAATGCTTAGGAGGTGTTAGTCTGACCTCGACCAGCTGTAAATTGTAAACTGAAATGTGCTGTTTGTTACTGCTGGGGATAGGTCAGGATGTCAGCAGGCTGAGTGAAAGGGCAGTGCTCAAGTGAAAGGTTGTAGCAGGAGAGGATGGTGAGGTGACAAGTTGAGTAACACAGAGCATTACTAATACCATAACCCATAGGAGGTTTAAGCTGTTTGTTGTAACTTTCTTCAGATGTCTCTGAATTTATGCCTTGCATTTGCTGGGTCTTTGCAGGGTATCTGTTTGCCTTGGAGCCATCTGGGATTCCTGTGCCCCTGGTCTGTGTCTCTAAGGGGTGTACAATGTAGTGTCTTACTGTCATCTGTAATGAACAGGTCCTGTGCATCAGAAACCCCTGCATGTACAAACCTGGATACATATTAAAAGACAAGTATGCTGCTCCTGGACCTTAGATGCTTGGATCTAGCATCTAGGAAATGTAACGCCTTCCATCTAGCAAGGCTTCTTTTATACTATCTCAAAGAAAAATTCAATGTCGCTATGTCCAAACTAATCTCATGCTGCTTTTTTTTTTTTTTTTTTTTTTTTTTTTTTTTTTTTTTTTTTTTTTTTTTTTTTTTTTTAAAAAAAAAGTAAAAAAAAAAAGTATTTATTTATGAAGAATAAGCTGCATGGGCTTCACTCTGCTTTGGAGAGAAATTCTTTGTAAATACAACTAAGACTCTCTAATCCCTGTTATAATAAACTCCACTGATCTGAACAGGTGTATATCACAGTTGCTGCTTTTCAGCAGCACAGCGCTTTCTGCATGATCCACGGAGCAAAATTTCTCACACTGGGAGAAAAACAAGAAAAGGGAGAATGTAAAATAGCTGAGTTCCTCCCTCAAATGCAAATCTAGCATTTGTACCAGTTTGCTATTAAGCTCCCTTGAATGTCTGTGCACTCAGAAACCAAGAAGGAAACCAGCAGCCACTATCTGGCTGGCAAATCACCACCCATATTATCCAAAAAGCATGGCAAATCATGGTAAATGTATGCTGGGAAGCACATAGGTTTTTTAATAAGTCCTCAAATTCAAAAGCCATTAGGGAATTTTACAAAAATTATTGAAATATATTAGCATAAGAGAGAAAAATATACTGCGTATCACTTGTCTGTAATGCATATCTGTACTTATTCCAGTTACTTAATGCATATATTAAGTCCACTGGGGAGAGAAATAGTTTTTTACTCAGTTTGCATTTGTTTTGATTCTGTGTGATGGATGATGAATTACCATGCTACTGATATACCTATGCAAAACCACAATGTAGTAGATGTCTAATTATGACCTGAAGTGAAAATGAATTATAACTCCTCTTGATACTTCTTATGATTTGCTGCATTATAAATAACAGTGATTTATTATTGTTTCACCTACTGCTCGCTAGTAATGGATCATAATAGTAGATCATCATAATTTTGAAATCAGAACAGAGCTGTTTTTTCTTCCATATAATTCAATTTTAACTCCACTACTGAGGTTGTTGAGTATCACAATCCATCTACTTTACGTTATGTTTTATTAGAAATAAGATATATTAATATATTTGGTAGCTGTTCATTACTAACATCTGTTTATTAGACTTCTCTATTAAACTGTCCAACATACCTTTTGATAGTCTCATTATGCTTTCAACATGACCCACATGACAACTACCAAGAAAAACAGTTGATCAAGGACCAGTATTGGAAAGGAAGACTTCCCCTTCCATATGTACTGTATATTTAAATCAAAAATGTTGTACCATTATCATAATTTTTCAGATCAATATGGTCTTAAGCACTATAGTATTCAGCGGTTCAGTAAGACCCTTCTTTTATGCATTTGGGCCCTGAAAGTGCTTTATATTCAGTTATTCCATATATTGCCCCCCTGTTGAAACAGTTGGGCTGGGTCTCGTCCAGGCAGTCCTCAAGCACTGGGGCCTAGATGAGGACATTCCCATCTCCTCTGTCTGTGTTTTTGTATGTTCACCTCTGCAGCGGGAAGCTTCTCACAAAGCAGGAGCCTCCCTACCATAAATACAGCTCACAGTAGGTGCATGAAGCCTGAAATAATTCTGATCTAAGGAAGTAAACTTAATTTCCTTCAGAAGACTCTGAGTTTCCTCTCCCTCTTGCTGCCACCAGATTCCCTTCACACAGCTGTCATCACGCTCTGCTTTCTTTTGATGCTTCAGCAACCTGCACTCCCCTTCTTGCTAAGGGCCACGGCATGTCACCGCAGCAGATGCTACTTAGCTAATGAGTGGCTGAAGCAAGACTCTCACTGGCAGCTAATGAAAACTTTGTTCGTAATGAAGTCCCTTCCCCAGAGAGAAAACAGCCTTCTCCAGCTTCATTGATAACAAGAGAAGGAGCTGACACATCTTTTGGTGGAACAGATCAGGCACCGCTGGCCATCGCTGTGTTTGTTGTGCACAACGCCCTTTTTGCTAACCGTGATGGACAATTTTTCAACAGCGGACGTATTTATAAATACAAGGCTGTGTCTTTAAAAAATCTGTTTCATTTTAATAATCTCATTCATTTAGTCCATGGCTGCATCCAAAAACCTCCAGCTGCTTCTGCAGGTTCCTTTGAAGTGGGCTGTGCCAATGTAACTCTCTAGAAAATAGCTGGCAGGTTAACGCAGACTGCCTGACAGAGACGTGGAGCTGGTCACTTCGGCTCTGTCTAACTCCATGGAGCGCGGAGGGGCTGCTGTGGACAGCTGTTTGATGGCTCTGGTTGCCGAATATGAACTGCAAAAGCATGAAGCAAGATCTGCCAGGACAGGTGTGACAAGGGTCTGCAGGACAACAGAGGTGGTGCTTGCTCATCTTTGCTGAAGTACTAATCCTCAGCTGATGGTAGGGTCTTGGGAAAAAGGAGAGAGATACAGACAGACCAAAACACACAGTGGGAATATTATTGAAAACTGTCCTAGATGGCTTAATCGTTAGTTTTAAAGGCAATAAATGATTCATTGAACCTCAGATAAATTATTTCAGTAGTTAATTTTTAGTTTGAAAAAAAAAAAAAAATTTGGGCTATCTCTGGCTTAACAACCAAGATTTTGGTAGTGTTCTTTCTACATGCTATGTTTGCTCATGAGCAGACAGGTTAGGTTTGCTTGTTTGTTTAAAATGATTACTGTGAGCATACAGCAGTCCATAAAATGTTTTCAAATTATTTTCTGGCTGTTTGCATTTGAAAACTGGAGGTGTTCTGCCTGGACATAACACCACCTACAATTTCCCTGACACCCTATGTGGAGTAGTTACTTTTTAAATTTGGGTGAATGAATATTTATGATGCAAAGTGCATTTTCTCTGAATATTCTGCAACATCAGTTCAAAATATTTTTTATGACTGTGTCTACCATTAACTTGTAAATGTATGGAAAACAGGCACAAACAGAGTAATTGCATGGCTGCATTCATTCAGCCCCTTTTGTAACAGAAAGTTTCTGTCATCTAACAGCTACTGGGAGACTCTCTCTGAGAAGAGAGAGATGGTGTCAGACCTGCTCCTCAGAAATAAGTCGCTGAGGTCCACCGCAAACCTGCAGTGAGAACTGACACTAAATTGGAGGTTTTTGAGAACCTGACAAAAGGAGGTGAGAATGGAATGGGACAGGGTGTCCTACCTTTGTCACTAGGTGATTCCTTAATTGCATCTGAATAAAACAGGGCAAAAGAAAGAAGCTTGAATTGTGGTTTTCTGGTTTATATGCTCTGTAGATAATGAGACGTCAGTCTCTGGAGCTGTCTTTGGCGTATTCCACAACTGCTAATTTCATTAAATGGCCATGAGAAGGGAGTACATTAACCAGTCAATAGTTTCACTTTTTTTGTTCCCATTATTGTTTTCTTAGACATCCTAAGTATAGGAAAAAAAGCATATGAAGTTGTATATCCATTTCTAATTTATTGAAGGACGATAAATATGAGCATCTGAAAACTTTCACAAAAGCCAAACTTTAATGGACCTAAGAAATCTGAGAAGATATGAATAAGCAAAAAGAAAAGGATAAAACAGAAAACCCTAGAAGCATGACTGAAATGTGTATATATACAGTTTTATAGCTCCTGCTCTACAACTGAATAAATAACTCCTTGAGCAATAATTTATTTGCATGATGTTAATTAGAAGCATAATTAATTTTGTAGATTATAAATAATGGTGCACAAAAAGTCATTCCCAGCAGATCAAATGGAAATAATATAAATATTCTTAAGAAGACAAGAATAGCTTGCAAAGAAACTGATTTAAATCAGTTATGATTTTTTGTGATGTCTTGTACTAATGAAAACTATGAATTTGTGTTTGAAGTTAGTAATTTATTGGTAAAATGCAAGGGTTCATTAATCATTCTACTTTCTCTTATACTTGGCACATATGGAAGGAAAATCTCTATGTTTATCACTGCTTCAAATAAACAGTAGCATAAGTAGATTATTCCCAACAGAAAGATATTTCCCACACCCTAATCTCAGAGCAATCATTCACTGATCTAAATGAGCAGTTACTTAAACCGCTAAGAAGGGATGCTAATTAGCTAAGGAAAAGTAGGCAAGAGTATTTATTTTTTATTTTTTTTTTTTAAAAAAAAAAACACCATTTTTTTCCCCCTGTTATCTTATTTCTAATGTATTATTTACTTCCAGTATGCTCAGGTGCTGTTTTCATGACAATATTATACTTTGGTGTAGCTTCTCGGGCAGATGAGTTCTTACAAACTTCTCTACTCTGAAGCTTTGGTTGAAGCTTTGTAGCCTCCACTCAGCTGTGGTTACACCTCTCTCTTCCCAGTTAAATTAGGCATGTACTGGAGTAAAGATGAGAATGAATATGAGCCCACTTTGCCCTCTGCAAGCAGAGAGGGTAGATCTGGGTCTGCCTGGACTCTAAACGCTTTAAAACGTGTGAATGTTTTTCTAAGGATGTCTCATGCTTCCAGGTCCAAATAGCTCCTAACAAGCTTTGTGCCTGAGAAAGAAATCTTTTAGCTCTTGATACAAAACAGAATCTGCAGTATGTGATGCACAAATAATGTCAGAGGTCTGCCAGACTTGTAGATAATGTTGGGTCTCTGGCTAAAGAAAACAAGCTGCTATGAAGTCAAATTGTTCAGATTTATTGGATCTTCTCTGAGGAGGTAGGAGGTCTCCCAGCATCCTGGACTTGCCCAACAAAGATGCTCTGTTTGTTCACCATCAGATCCTGGCAGCGTCCTCTGATCTGGTCAGCAATGGGGGTAATTAGGTGGCACTCAGAAGACATAAGGAAGGAGGGGTTTGTTTCCCTTCCCAACTATGGGAATCCTTGTTCCTATTCCACACCTCAGCAGTGCTGAGGAGAGAAGGATTGGGGTTATGGTCACCTCTGGCATGGCATTGGTGTTTACGTGTTAATCCCTGGTTGAGCACATCTGGATGTAAGTAAAATAGCTGTACAAGACCTTCTCCCATTAGATTTCTGGCCAGCCATAATGGTAGATTTTTGCACTCGAAACATCACTTCATCTCAACAGTTTTGCATTGCTTATCATTCTGCTGCTGCCATGGAGTCAAGCTGGTGTAAAACTGATGCTGTGTCCTGGAGACACAGGTTGTCTTATTTTTTGATAAGTGTTGTCTTCAGTACTATGAGGTTCTTACAGTAGACATCATGTGAAAAGGGACAATAATCAACCCAAAATAAGGCTAACCCAACATTTTCATGGATTAGAAATCTGATTTTCAACTTTTGGTTCTATTTTACTAATTTAATTCTGCCCTCTGACTTGCCAATGTTGAGGTATGTAAGGAAGGGTCTTTTCATAGGAAATATATGGACATTGTCAATAGTCAGCTAATGGCTGCAGGCAAGCTTTCAGATTTTAAATTTATGTATTTATTCCATTAAAAATGAAATGATTCTACAGAGGGGAGAGGCACTGTGCAACAACAGCACTATGTTGGAATGGTTGGAACATATTGGATATGGATGAAATTCTTGAACTGTTTTACATGCCATCTTGTTCTTTCATGCTTGCCTCTAATTCCAACAGACAAACAATATGTTATAGAGTTGACTTCATCTAAGATACAGTTTATTTCCTCTTGATAAATTGTATTCCCTTTACATGTTCTTTTGCAAGTACAAGAATCTAAATCTCTCATACACTGTTCTGCAAAAATCCTTCCACTTCATTTTTTGCTTTAATTCTTCAGATAGAATTTTAATACGTTGTTTAAAGACATTTTCAGGAGGGCTGGCAAAGGCAAGGTTCTAACAGATCTAGGTGTCAGAGATTTTGCTGATATTTCTAGAAGGCTGCAAAAACTGTGTGTGAGTGGTAGAAGCACAGCTGAATGTTGTTGAGCTCAGGAAAATACATTGAAAAATACATTCCTGTGTACAGAGATTAAAAATCGAGCACATATAAAGTGTTTAGATTGGTCTTTGTTTTGTCTGTGAGCTGTGATTCACCAGTCTGGCATTCTGTTGAGTAGCCAGGCATCATTGTGGACCTTTGATGTATTCTCCATTAAAATGCATGTGCTGTACTTCTGGAGGATTGATGAGAGGTGGAAAAATTGAAGACGTAGTGGAAAGAAAACAGAATAAGAAAGAATTCTCATAGGCTACATAGACACAATTCATGTCAACATGTGAATAAATACTTCATGTACCTATGGCTAGACAAAAACCACAGACTTCAGTGCTCTGCTGCATTTTGTCTACAAAATTACTAGCATAGAATATTGTCCTAAACAAGACACATTCTGAAATAATGCTTTTGTGTTCAAAGCACAGTATTTGGACATCTGCGATTATGGGTTCTGTTCTTAACTCTGCCACGGACTTATTTTAAGATTTTAAAAAATCTTGCAAAAACTGGCCATGTTTCACATTCTCTATTGGTAAAATGAGAATAAAAATGTGAGTCTGATTAGGATGTTGTTAATTATAACTTGTGAAATGCTTTGAGGTCCTCTGAGAAAAGTACTAAAGACATGAAAAGAAGTATTATTTAATAAAGATTTAATGAATAAATAGCCATGGGGCAAATACACTGACTCTAAGGATAAATTGTTTTATGACAGGTACCTTCACCTGTTTAGTCTAACTGCTACGAAATCTGGAAAAAAAGGACTTGAAGTTGAGAAAGCATCTAAACAATTTATGGTTTAGCCTGAGTATTATTTTAAATCCTGACCTCCAGATGAGATCTGTCATTGGATAGGTGCACAGTTTTATATAGTAATATACAGAAATAATTGAAAAAGGGAGGATTCAGAGCTATGTGATTGAAATCATGAAAGGCCCCCAAAGCCTTTCATGTTACCATCTTTGAATAGTGCTCTGGTCTTTTGTTCCTCTTATGATAGATGATGCTTTAGTGTTGCAATGACAGTGAAGCTCCTACTCAGAATTGTGGGGGAAAAAAGTTAACAGAGACTGAATATATGTTCACTTACCCACAAAATAGTTTTATAAAGTTAGTTACCACCAATAGTCTGTTCATCTGTTATTGATGATGTATTACTCACGTATGACTGCTTTGCCTTATGTCACAGTTAAATATATTGAGCTGTGTATTATAGCAAAAAATGTTAAATTTCTTCTTTGAGGAAAATAATTAGATTTTGAAAATATCCTAAAATAACACCATAATGAACTTTTGTATTAAAATGCCAGACAGTGATTTCATATAGACATATATGCATCATTTCTGGTTTTCTCTGTTTGAAATTAGTTATTTTTTACTATTCTGTGCCTGATTCTACATTAGAGGTTATTCCAGAAGCTTTAGTGAATCCAATCTCTTCTCCAAGTTAAAAATTACAGAATCTGGCCTTTTATTATTGAGAGGGAAAGTAAAACACATGAAAATGCTGGCCTCTTGCTCTGGCATTGCCTTTGATATATGCAAACTAGATGGAAAGGTGGTATTTTTTAAAGTAAGTAGAATCTGAGGGTCTAATTACAGAAGGAGGAATTGATATGCTGTACTACAGAGCTTCTTGGCTTATGTAGCTGCTCAGAGAAGCAGGACAGTCCCTTTTCCTTATCCTATTTGATATAATCATGGAGCTGCCACAGCCTCAGCTCATGCTTTTTGCAGGGTTCTGTGGATAATCTAGACCAATAAGCATATATAAAATAAAAATGCATTAATTCCGAAATGTGTGCTTCACTGAAGTGCTCCTGTAAGACACATAGTTTCATAATGCAAGCCTTCTCTAACCCAGCCACCAAATTACCATGAAAGCTTTTCTTTGCTAATTATTAGATTAGCAAAGTGTTCTGTCTCTTGCAAGCCAAATTAAAAAGTTATAGGAAGCGTTGTAGGAGATGACTCGGAAAACCTCGGGAGAAGTCTTTTAGAGGTTGCACTGAATGTGTCTACTCTTACGCAAACACTACAAGGCTACGTTTTTATTAATCAGCCCCGGAAAATAGTTCACACTGGTTATACTTCACTGGGGTAACCACTGCAATGCTTAGATCTTGCAACAAGACTTACAAATTGACTCAAACGTAGGTTGTTAACAATTCTATTTTATGTGGGGTTTGCATTGATTTTACAGACTTTTTACTACTCCTGTTAGATGCTTTTGAGTTCTGTATTTTTTTCAGTCCAGCCTAGATCTTCTGAAATGCATACTCATAGGATGAAATGAGGGAGGGGTATACTGCTAAGTGCTGTTGTGGGTGAGCTGTGTGCCCTAATCTTAAAGGACCACAAAATGAAAGTCTTTAGAAATGTGGAACTCGGCTGCAGTCTATTCCCTGATGGCAAACTGGTATGTTTCTGTTAGTGGTTGTCACCTTTTGACCATGATGCCTAAAAATTAGAGAGAAATAGAAGAGAAAGGGGTTTAACGGGCTCATACTGGAGAAATACTTTACAGGAATGATGAGCTTGTTTGATTTGTACATAAGCACCAGGTGCCACACCATATGCATAAGCTGTGTTATTCACCATCCTGAGTTTCAGGAACACTGTTGTGCCTGGCCTCTTGTTTTCCTGAATCGGTTTATACTAAACTTCAGATGGATGACAAAACCTCCAAAACATTTCAGATTCACCCAGTACTACTGCCTGATAATACATATGCAGGTAATAATGCATTCAAAGCAAAATACCTGGTGCTTGTAGAGCTGTTTAAATCTCTGGATGCATATTTTGTTTGGTTTAAAGGCATTATATGAATGATATAATCTACTATATGAATAGAAAATTATGTTTATGGAAATATTTGTATTTTGTATATTTTAGAACATCTTACTTGGCATCTAAATGCAAAACAACTTCATTTTTACTGAGATGACATGGTCATGAATAGGAGATATTGAGCAATAGAATAGATAATGATCCATATGTAACAGTTGCCTTTAGATATACAGCCATGTTTACAGAGATTATGGGAAGGCTTCATGCGCTTCAGTGCAATTTACTAAATACAATGTGGGATGAAATTGCTGTTGTTGGAGCACAGGACAGCTTTAGAAATGAGTAGCTTAAGGGGGGGAGGAAATCCTTATGTATTCACCTGGAACAAAAACCATTAGTATATTTAGATGATTGTTCTCTTGAAATAATTTACAAAATTGCAATACCTTTGTCAGTGAATTTCAGTTAATTGCTTTACCGTAAGAGAGCACTTTATTTTTTTTCCAGGAACAACTCCCTTATAAACCTTCCCTAATGAAATCTTGCAGGTTTCTGTCCAATTTATTCAGATGTGTTCTGTCATGTCAGGATCTTTATTTCCCCTCATGTTGTCTTCTCCATGGCTGTACCTCAAAGTCTTTTCCATGTTCCAGCCCTGTCTTCTACTGAAGTTGTTTAATGTAGTACTTCATAATCTTTCCCTAATATCTCATAAATTCTTGCATAGAGGGACAAAAGTCAGCACATATCATTGTTAGTCCAGGGATAGGCATGTCCTCAGCATGAGCAGCCAGCAGCAATGCTGTAAGAACAGGCACAAAGTCCTCTGAGCACCTCCTTAATGGGGGACAGTATTTGGCTCTGGCTTTCATGAAATCTTTAGCAACAATCTCTCTGATAATAGTGCCTATCTGTCAAAGGTAACTGGCCAGCAGATTCTAAGGGGTAGACAGAGGCACAAGCACAGAAGACACATTTTTTTAGGAGAGCAGGCTAAAAATAATTGGGCCACTAGATATCTTTAATATGTTACAGTTGTATGGTATGTTAGCATGCAATTCCCTTCTACCCCCAGAAAAATGTGTGTGTGTATACATACATTTATTTATTAAATATGGTGAAGTATTCAAGGGTCTCTGTGTAATGTTATCCAAAACATCAGTGCATGCTGAATTTAAAATAAGATGAATGCAACTTAACTGCAAAAAACTTGCAATTAATTTATGAAATACCTCCTGAAATGGAAGAACACAGCTTTCAGTGGAAGTTTTGAACACCTAATGGAGATAGCTAATAGGATTGGCCTAGCATAGTTGCAACTAATAGTGTGCAGTGGGATTTTCAAAAGCACTAAAGGAAAAAAGACTTTAATAGAACTCCCTTACTTAATCTTCTCATTGTTGCTAAGCTTCCATGATATGAACTTCTAACTCATGTTAGGAAATATCCTCTTTACTTAGACGTATGTTCTCAGGTTAGAAAATTGGAAATTCAGTTTTGTAAAGTGTTGGTTTTCATTATAGTTTTTGTACTTTGCATTGTTCTGTAAATCATAAGCATAGTTTAGGTAGATGTACATATATCTGATAATGAAACCGGAGTAATTCTTCTTTACATTGAACAACTGAGGTGTTTATGAAGCCTTAATGTAGTAAGTGGTATAATTTGGATGAACAGAAACAGGAAAAGCATTGTCTTCTAGCATTCTTACAAGAGGGAAAGTGGCTCATATGAAACCTGTCCAGAGTGGCCATTTGTAGAGTATGCATGCTTGCTAGGTAGGTAGCAGGGTCCAAATTTAATGTAAGTGTTCTATTTCATGACAATTTAGTTAGTTTCCATGGAGATAATTATGTTGTCACAAACTAAGGGTAAAGATTTCAAGTGCAAGATAAATAGGAGGAGCACATGGACTTCCAAGCAATAAAGATGTTCTTTTGCTCTGTAGTAACAAAAGGCAACTGTAATCACAGCAGTGAAAGAGTGAGCTGTCCTTGCTATAAACATTGTTAGCATCCAGTATATCAGCACCCTGTATTTCATACTATGCCTCTCAATACCTTTTTCTTTATGATTGTGCTTTCAGTGGATAATAGTTTTCACCAGTTACACTAAAATGGGGCCAACTCTTTAGCTGGAATAAATCAGCCCAGCTGGACTGCAGTCAATGAAACTGTGCTAAATTAAAGCTGAATTAAGCTGTGCTGAATTAAACCATTTGAGAATTTGAGTTCACATTGTTCACCTACCCTGCCATGTGATCAGGTCAATAATATAAAAAACAGAAGATAGATACCTGATGGATTATTTTTTTCCCAAAAGTAGATGCTCCCTCCAATCATCTGAGTTATTCAAGATGTCAGTTTGGTCAAGCTTCTGGCTTGCCAATTGCCCAACCAGTTCCTCACCGAGGGTGCTGGGAACTCTTGTGTTTTAATCACCATTCTGGTAAATGAGTAAAGCAGCACTTTGGGTTTTTTTATTTCTTTTCTCTATTTTCCTTCCCCCCCCCCCCCCCCC
>NW_020799113.1:14403901-14407172 GCF_003259725.1 Athene cunicularia | reverse complement strand
TTTTTTTTTTTTTTTTTTTTTTTTTTTTTTTCCCCCTCCAGCCATAGTTCTTTAAGTTAGTGACAAATGATCATTAACGAGATGGGCTTGTCATGTTTCCTAAGACTATTTGCTTTGCTGGTTTGTGAAATTCTTGGTTGAAACTGCTCTCAATTTTTTAACTGTTGGACTGTGGCAGTACTGGACAAGAGTCTGGATAAAGCCTGAGTACAGGCATCTGTGTATACTAAAAGATAAACTACAGGTGAGGTGAAGCATTTTTGTCATTTGTAGAGCCATATCTGTATGTTATGGAATTTATTAGCTACTGGTTGTGCTGTTTATTTTTTGGCTTTATAGATCTAGCATCAAAATAACAAGGAATAGCCCCTTTGAGTGGGTAATATGCTCCGCTTTTTAAATTTAGAAGCTACTCAACATTACTACAAGGGAAATATTTGATATGTGTTGTTGATTATGGTTCTGAACGTTGACAGTAGAATTTGGTTGCCTGAACACAAGCACCCACAGTGCCAGCCTGAGTCATGGCAGCCAGAGCTGATGCTGGGTTCAGGAAGACCTTCATATGCTGGATGTGTGGGAAAGACAGTATAGGAGACTGTAATGTAAAGATCCTCTTCTCAGTGGGTGATTAATTCTACGTATATGATTGTAGCCATACATTTTGTATTTTCTATATAATGCTTACATATGCATTAAATACATTAGTTATACATAAATATTAGCAGGCACAATTGTATCTTTCCATAAGGAGATATATTTGTAGCATACTTTATACACTTAGACTATAAATAAATGTTGAAACTGTCTTTTATTTATTAATTCAGTGGCACTGCCTCCGTTGTGTTCTTTGTTTGGCACTGACAAAAGCTTTTGTAACTTAAAACATCTGAGAGAGTTCTAGTTTTCTTTCTGTGGTTTCACGTGACTTGAGTAAGCAGGATGCCCTGGACAGTGCTGCTCTGCGAGCCTGGGCTCTCCGCAGGAGCCCCAGCTGTGGGGGCTGCCACACTCCCCAGCTATGCTGGGAGCCCAGCCGCAGCAAACTCTGTCCATGTCGTCTTTCTCCTTCAGATCAGAAGTCCTCCCCCATTCATGCTATTTTTTTTCATTCTGCCACCTGCTTTTAATCTGTGAGTGAGGCTTATTGCTCTTGTTGATCTCTCATCTGCTTATTTTGTCTTATTATCTTCTAAAGTATATGGTAATTAGAATGAGAGAATAGCAACATAACAACAAGCAGAAAATTCCTACACATTGCCGCCTTTTTCACTCGTAGTTGTTTTTCTTATACCCTCTTTTCACTGTGGATGTGTCTTCCTTTTTTGTTTTCTTTCTTCAATATTATGTCTTGATTTTAGCCTTTGGGCTGGGATCTTGCTGTTTCCATCCTACAGTGATTTTTTTTTTTCTTTTCAGTATTTTTTTTCCCAAAAGAATACACCTTTAAAAAACTGTGAACTAGAGTCAAACAGTGACTCAGAACTGAGCACTGAGCTCTCTGAATTGTATTTGTCAACTAATACAGCAGTGGACTGTCATATCATTTAAAGCAATTCAGGTTTTCTGTCCAGAAGTTAGTTATGCTGTAAAATTGAACTTGGGAATGTTCAGGAATATAGAACTTTTGAATTTTTGAATAGTATTTCTAAAAATATTGTTTTCTTACAGTGGTGAGATTTTAATATATGGATTTCCAAAGTTACTAGTTAATCTGGGGGCGGGGGTGTTATTGAAACCTGGTCTTCTGCAAACCATAGGTACTAAACATTAAGTCCTACTCCCTGTGGAAACCCACAAAGTGTATCTTATCCTGCTGAATTTTCAGTGGGGTTTTCAATGTTTGCCATGTGAGAAAAGAACAAAGGTCTCAGCTGGATTTCTTTGTCTTTGAATCTGAACTTGAAGCCAGGCATATCCCATAGAGACCCTCACTCTCTTTAGGGTTACTTGCATTGCTCGATCTGTTAATGAACTAGGATCACAGCTCTGAAGGGGCAGGTTCAAGTCATTGTTTATATGATGAAGCACAAGAATATGAAGAGCAGATGCATTCATTTTCTTGCAGAACGTGTGGTTATATCATGGAGTAGCACAGCTCAAGCACAGGCAGCAATGCCTTGTTAAAGAATAGATCCTAAAAGTTTTACCAAGGCCCATTAGCAGAGCTGAGGGGAAACCTGTGGTACATCAACTCCTGCCTGGGATTTGTATTTCAGACTGTTATTTTTACTACATTATTTCTGCAAGGAGTGCATAAAACAGATATTGCATACAAAATCGGTATATCCTAAAATTAAAGTATTTCTCAGACTAAGAATCTGAGATTTTTATTTGCATGGATCACAAGAGCCCAGGAGATGTTAAAGCATCAGCATCATGAAGAAGGTAGACAGAGATGCAAACCCCTCTCCAGCCCCACCTAAAAGAAGAAGCTATTGTAGGAGCCTTATTTTGTCCTTTAAAATTCCAGAAAGACAGATTTGGTCATTCATTTCTGTGTTTTAGTGACTTTCTGGCCTCTAAAGGTGTGGTCCCTCTTCTAAGATTTGATGCTAATACTATAGCACCAGTTAAAATTCTCTGATGGTGGTCCCTGTTGTGTCTGCTACAGTTAGATAGGGATATCTATCAGACCTTCCGATTATTTAATCCTATTGAATGACACTGTGAGATGTAATAATTGATTTATTCAATGATCTCTGACTTGCATTTATACTGTCTACCAAAGGACTCCTTGGTCCTAACACCTATATTGAGAGAATTTCAAAAGACTCATAGGGGACGGCAATAACTCAGACTGTATCAAAAGACAGTCTCTGTGCCTGGGAGTCTGGAGTAGTTAGCAAAGTGCTTCAGTGTCCTTAGAGGTCAAATTAACCACAGCAAGTTGTATAGCTGCTCTTAGTTTGCTTGCAAATCAAATTACTATCTTTTGGTAGAGCTTCAGAACGGAGCATTTTGTGGGAATATTCCTTGAAACTTTATTTAAAAAAATAAACCTTTTCAATACGGTTTAACCTTTCATGGTGAGAATGTGCTAATGGCAGTTCTTCCCTTTAGCAATTTATTATGGAAAGATAGAGAAGAGTTTCTAAGCTTGATTTTGCCACAGTTATTTCATATGTCAATAAAAATGAAAATTCAATGGACTATGAGAAATTTGCAATGGGAGTGTGGAGGAGAGGAGCAGCTTTAATGTCAGTGCTTGAATCATTAGGATTATATTTTTTCCCTGGCCATTATTTTTCTTAAAACACCCCCCCCCCCC
>NW_020799113.1:14325317-14403851 GCF_003259725.1 Athene cunicularia | reverse complement strand
ATTTTATATATATATATATATATATATATATATATATATATTTAATCGGGTTCAGTTGATTTAGGGTGAGAAATAATAGACAAAGTAGCAGTGGGTGTGCGGTGAGCCGTAACCCTACCACACACACACCAAGTTCAAAAACCTAGCGGTTTTTTATACTTCTGTGCCACTGTCTTTAACCAGTCCTCTCTCGTCAGATGATTGTCCTGCTCTTTCTCCATTGGGTCCTTTGAGTTGTTTGGGTCTTTGTCCTCCTCCTATTGGGTCTTTTGAAAGCCTCGAAGCCTTGGTCTCTTGGTGCGCTTTTCTCCGATTGGATCTTTTAAAAGCCTCATCATCCCATCTTTTGGTGGGCTTTTCTTCAAACAGCAGTTACATATTAGCCCTAGGTGATGAGGTTTCCGAGAAGCGGTTACAGTGTTCCAACCAAATATCATACTTTATATTTTATCCATATATATATATATATTCAAACATTCATTGTAATATAGGTTATAGTAATCGCAAATCATTTCAAAACCCACATAGGGTACCATATTCTATTTTTACAATACTTTAGACAGCAGGATAGTACGGTTTAACATTTACAGATCATTCAAGCATATCGTACCCGCCTTGCTTAACTTAGCAAATTAGTTACAGTAGTTTATTACAATCTCTATGCATCTTATTTATTCCTCCAGCCCACATACACCTGGCAGCAAAGAGAATTGTAATCTGGTCTGTAACCCTACACTGACATTCTTTTTTAATTCTTAAGCAGAGCAACTTAAAGCCTAAAAAGGATTTATGAAGTTTTGCAAGCTCCTTTCAAAAAAAAAACCAAACAACCAACAGTGATGACATCAAAGCTTTGGAACAAAAGAAAAAGGTGGCTTTTTGTGTGTTCTTTTGTTTCCTTTTGTCCCCTATGTGTTAAGACCTGACTTACGGAAGATAATTATATTATGCTGGGTTTTATTGCCTTGTTATGGAAGAATGAAGTTCATTTTTGCCTTTTATTGGCACCATCTGTTTCTTTTCTGGCAAGTCTAAGACAGCATCATATGGTAATATCATACATGTAAGTGGCCTGGTCCTGAGGTATTCAGGTTGTACTGATCATCGGATGCTCAAGAATTCTGTTTTCCCTTATTCATCCTTCTTTTGCATAGTCTGACAAAACAAAGGACACCCCACCACCACCCTAAAATACATGATACATTTTCTCTTGAGAGATATAGCAAATAATAGCCCATTAAAGATAAAGAAAAGTTTAGATAATGTGTTTGGAAGGAGTTTCACTAGATTCTTCTCACATTAGCCTTTCTGAAACACTGGAAATATGAGTGAGGAATGTCCTCCTCTCTTGATCCTGTGGAACGTGGTGACCAGCTGCATGATCAGGGTGACTGCATAGTTCAGCGGCACAGGGGAATGTGCTATAGTTTTGAGGCTAGTTAGAATTTTGTCATTGACTTCATTTCCAGATACCACCTTACTCTTAGATACTTGAGTATGTGGGTTGACTTATCTGACAGTACCTATTGATTTCTGTTGACTATAAAGAAAGCCTAAAGAACGACGTTAAGCAAGATGTATCTGTGGTGGTGCAATTCTTACCCCTCCCTGCCCTCCTTGTTGGGCTGCTTGGTGCCAGGTGTGGTTCCATCTACATCCCCCCGAGCCATACTCCAATCTGTGGAGATAAGGACTGATAACCTTGAGGAGCCTGGCTCCTGCCCCTCCCAATTGCTTAGAAAAGGTTATAATGGCCCATCATCTCCTGATGGCCTGGCACACCTGTGCCTGGGATGTGCTCAGACGGAACAGTAACTGGGTTGCATGTTCATCAAACTCTTGTGCAACTGCCGGAAGGCACCAGATAGTATTTGACAAAAGTCAGTTATCTTGGACCCTATAAACTGCGACCACCAGAGAGACCCTTTGAGCTGTCCTGGATGGCAGCGGGCCTGTGACCAGCATCTCCCCTGAGCCGGTAGCCTCTCAGGTACCAAAGCCCTTAAGGTGTCGTCTGCTCCGGACGGAAGGCCGGGGCGAAGTCCCCCTGCTCGAGTCTCAAGTATCGCCCGTTGCGGAATGCCAAGGCATTGCGAGTATTTGCTCTGAACTTGAGAGGGAATTTTTCTTTGAGCTACCTTCTATTTCACACGTTCTTTCCCTGTTTATTGGAGTGTGTGTGGGTACGTACCCTTGCCCTTGTTCCTGTGTGTGTTTGTCCCTTTGATGTACTGAATCCGAACACCTTTGTTTCGGTATGTATATGTCTGTGTATGCGCATGTATAGATATGTCTGAATTAAGGTACTGTTAAGTAAGTTGGAGTGAATCTTGTCATTTTAGAATCTGAATAAGTCGCTTTTCTGAGTTAATTTGTATTGACAAATTGTTGTTAGTTATTAATAAATCCAGATTATTTTTACTAAATCATTACCGTGTCAATACTTTCATCTGTGACAGTATCCCGCTTACTGTTATGTACAAGAGCAATTCCAGGTATTGATATAACAAAGTGATATAGCCTCATTTTAATATTTGTTGCAGTCAAAAAAAAAAAAATATCCACCCTTTACTAAAGGCTTTTATAAAAATTTTTTATATGAGGAGGTTTCAGAAATCTTTTTTGATGTCAAAGTTGAGTCTGAAGAGATCCTCAACAATGATCAAAGGTCTCAGATTAGAAGTAGAAGAAAAATAAAGGTAAAAGGAGCTTAACCTCAGAATCCATTTTATATTGTAATCAGTATTCACAGTGTTTTCTTCAGTTTGTGAATCAGTGTCATGTGTAAACCATTCATAATAACTGGAGACCTAACGTGAAGTTTTCTGTTGAACATAACTTCACCTGAGCATAAAAGAATACTGAGGCATCTATCCAGGTAGGAGTTTATTTGACTCTGATGTAATGATTGCTTTGATTTTGGCTGGTTAGAGGTGGAACACAGAATTGTTTTAATACGTTCCTACTAAAATGGTTTGTAGGTTTCTACGAAATCTGCCAGTGATGACTGTTTGTGCGGTACATGCATTTACTAGGTTTTCAGTAAACAGGGTCCAAATATTGTGCAAATGCTCTATTTGGTGAGAACTCAATTAGTTTCTATGGAGACAATTATGTTGTCACAAGCCGAGCGTTATGACTTCAAGTGTGAGATAAATAGGAAGAGCATGGGAGCTTCTAATCAGCAAAAATAATCTATTTTTGCTTTGTAATAACAAAAAAGCAACAGCAATCCACAGGAATGAAATTAAAGTCAAGGCTTTCTTTAATGTTGTCAGAGAGTAATGTATTAATATTCTGAATTCATCCTGGGACCATGTACACCTGTCTTCTCATATTACTTCTCATGGTTCTTTCACTAAAAATTAGCATCAATTTTTAAACTGCTTATCCTGTGGTAGTGGAAAACAAAACTAGTAAAGCACGTATCAGGACAGATATTTCTTCAAGGACCATGTGGCAGATCAGATGACAGATGCGTGCACATTCCCCATCTAATGGTTCACTTGTGTGATGTAGCTAGGTTAGAACTATTTACTGGCATTTTAAATCTCTCTTACTTATGCATTAGAAAATGAAATATAGTCTGTAAGCTGGATGACATACTTAGCTTTTACAAATGCTTGCTGTTCATCCAGTGTACATTTTAAAACTACCAGAGCAAAAAGTTAAGGTTTGGTACCTATCATTTCTGTAGTTCCAAGCCTCTTTCCTTTACACCGAGCAATGCTTTGTTCTAGAGGAAAGGTAAGGGGATCGTGGTCTCAGGGCTAGACACAGTCTACACATTTATTTCATATAGCCCAGGGTCATAAAATGTTTTTCTCCTACCATCATTAGATAGCTGTGAACATGCTAAGGTTTGTTTTATCAGAGATGTGTTAAAGGGTCATTCACCCCAAGCAAGGAGGATATCTCCCTGATCTTTAGGTACAGTGTGTGGAGTTTGGGGATGCTATTCAAGGAACATATGCTGAGCATGAATAAGATATGGGTCTGGTAATTAGAACTAGTTTTGAGTAATGAAATACAGAAGAGAGAAATATATATGGGGACAAATTTTATAGATTTACTATAGATCAGCATATACTTATGTATGAGTGTGCATATTAATAATTATTTCCACAATTATCATGCTATTATTCATGATTATGAAACTATAGTAAATTTAGAATATTTTTTTCTTTTGGTACACGCATACACAGACTTGTACATTATATATTTATATCGAGGCTCACTCTCTTCTATTTTGTAATTCGGTAGCACTGTCTTGGCAACACAAATGGCTGGTTTTCTTTGTTCAGCATTGACAAGAGCTTTTCCAACTTAAAAAATCTGACACAGTTCCAGATTTTTTTTTTCTTTGCCTTTTTTTTTTTTTCCAGGGTTTCATGTTACTTGAATGAGAAGGATGTATACTGGTTGAACCTTCTGTGTTCAGCTGTTAAACTGACAGCTTTTTCTTCTGCCATGAGAAGGCTTTCAGTAATTTGGATGTGGTGCCTTTTTCCTGTCACTGCCAAGAACAATGCTTCTGTTCAGGCTGACATCAGAGGTATAGAATTGCTCTGTGTTTGACCTCTGATAGCTGTGCATAATAGATCTGCGCATCACAAATACTCCACAAATAGTCTATTTGGGTGCATAGCTCAAGTCAAAACAGCAGTATATATTACAAGGATGTGTAAGTCACAGGGGAGAGAGTTTAGGGGGGAAAAAGTCATTGCTAGACTTGCCATTCTATATCAATGTTTACAAAGGACCCATCTTCCTTATGCAAATGTGATATACCCCATCCCTGCTCCTGCCTCAGATCTACTTCATACTCTGGACAATAGCATTCAGGAGGCAGGTTTCTCTGAAGTTTAGTTTAATTTACCTACAGATACAAGAAGGGTTTAGAAGGCAATTTAGGTTACACTTTCCATTACTGTTGGCTCAAATTGGAATATGAACTTTTTTGTGTGGTTTTCTAATATTCAGTATGCAGTGTAAAGGCAAGATGGTACTAGCCGTTAGGTTGCAAGAAGATATGAGAATTATTTGGAAGTGGGGGACAGGCTGGTTACATTTTCATGCTAGTCGAGTTTTTTAAAAAAATAAATCCCTGTTAATAGAAGTGTCATATTCTTCAAGATCCTCTTGGCGTCAGTTATTCTCTAATTAGAATTTTGTGGGTGTTGCTTTGTCCTTTTAATCACAATAGAACTGAGAAGCCTTTCTGAAACACAGTGAAATATCAGACTGTCTATAGATATTTCGATGATAAATAATCTTCCTGATATACCTGACAAAGTTGCCTGAAATCTATGGTTTTGATGCATCTTTTCTACTGCTCTGAAATAAATAGGTAAGCCAGAAAAAGAATGAAGTCAGTCACATGTCTTTCTTTACATGTGGAGAATGAGGTGCAAGGGAATTGTTTAAGTTTCTAAGGCCACTAGAAAGTCTGTAGCAAGAGAGCTGGTGTATCCCTGTGCAGTATCGTAAGCAAATTGATGTGCTGGTGGACTTCTTGTTTGGTTTTTGGTTTCATTTTCCCCTTCAAGAAGTACAAGAATTTTAAACTGCAATGGCTATGGGAAATCTGTTTTGATGTGTCTGTACATGAGTAAATGCTCAATGTGCAGAGAGCTTATACAGTCTATGTCGAGATTGATGTCACTCTCTTCAGTGCTACTGATGGCTGAGCTGGGTAGGCTAAATCAAGTTGAAACTTGGGGAATGTGTAGTACTTCCTGCAAACACACATCAAGTAATGTACGTCATCACCACCACATGTACAACTGGCACAAATATTGTCTGAAGGCTGCCTCACCCTATACCAAATATAATTAAAGGAAAGGAAAGAAGGCAAATCCCATAATGCATCCTTCAAAACAAAGCTTTCTTTACTGTTTGAATAATAGTTGCATATTCATATTAATTTACTGATATTTTTAATAAATTCTTGTTAGCATTAGCTCCCACTATTGGCCATATCTTAAATTGCACCATATTGTAGCTTTGCATAATTATGCTAACTTGTGTACTTTGCAAGGTTTTACTTAGTCTTGTGATACTTCCTGTCTCTATACACATACAGTGGGTGTGTTCATATAATTATATATCTCTAAATGTAATCATTAGTAGCAATGGAAGATTAATTCCTATTATAATTTCCCCTTCTTTCCAGAAGGCCTTCAAATACCTTTAAAACATTAAAAAAAGTAGTACCTTTGTTAGTGGTGTTCCACAGAAAGTTTAACACAATTGAGAGGCAAAGCATATATATGTCTAAGTAAAACACCACTATGGTCTGTTGTTGTTGCAGTAAAACCATTTATCCAGAATTACGTCAGATAAACTTGGCCTAGTAACTCTATTGAAAATTCAATAACTTAATTGTTTTCATAAAAAGATATATCAAAGTTTTATGACCAGTTGGAAGGAACTCCTAATGCAAATGTTCTTAGCAGAAGAGCATATTTATATAACCATTCAAAGAAAATTACAAATTGAAATTAAATGCGATAAGTCTTAGTCATATCCCTTGGTACAATACAGGAAATATTAACCCAAAGACGTAACTGAGAAGTGCCTAACCTATAATCTGAGAACTTAATTTGACCTATTATTGGCTCCACCATTTACAGAATCTGGTCCAATTAGTGATAAAAGCTGCAGCACTATGATGAAGTAAAGAAAAGCTCTACGTTTTTTGTACAAGATGGACAGTTCTTTCTGGTAAAATAAATATGGTAAAAGAAAGCTCATATCTACACTTGAAACACTTGACAGCTTAAGTATATCTTTTCTTGTTTCATATCACAATTTCGTTTGACATATAGCATTAGTAACAATTTGCTAGTTGTTTACTGAATCTTTTAAATACTTCACCAACTGACAAGCAATTTGGAGTATTTTATGCTAATGGTAAGAGATGGTCAGAGTTGCTACTTGAACACGATTCATGGAATATATATATATATATATATATATATATATGTAATATGTGCCTAACTGATTTGCAGAATATTGAGTGTCAGGTGTCTAATGCTAAGTCTCAAAACCTATGCTCATATTTTGGGCAAACAATTTACAAATAGCTGTTTCCATCTTAAATATCTTGAGTATTTTATGTTAGTAATCCATTCGTGGAGAGAAGTAAGATACAAGAAAAAGCTGGCTATTTCCCATGGATTTATCAATGTCTAATGCTGGAGTTCTTAAGTAATAGGTAGATGGTATAATTCAGTGCTGTTCCACTGAGGTTTGGAATTTGGACCTATTCTAAATTACTAAAGCTGGCGATATAAGTAGTTTGGAGAAGAATGTGAGGGAAATGTCTTCCTCATTGCTCAGGCATAGATGATCTTAGTACCATTTTCTTTTCCATTCTGTGAGGTCAGGTCAGGCCTAATCCTCCACTGTGTATATACATCACCTGGTTGACCAAAAGGTTATTAATTCCTGCAATCTCTAAAAGGCTTCTCTACCACAGAACTTCGGAAAATACAAGATTTTAGCACTCTTTCTTTTGTTTTCTTGTCCTCTGTTAAAATAGGCATCTCCTCAAGACACATATCACAGAATCCTGCTTATGGAGTTTCTGGCACAGATCAAGACAGGATGGGGACAGGGCATGGGACTACATTTGAACTAGAACTATTAAAAAATAGTCTATATTCATCAGATCTCTGTAAGATCACTGTATGTGACCATCAAACATGGCATTTTAGAAACTATACTAAACCAGGAAACTCTTTGGAGACCATAGTCTGTACATAGATAGAATCTGGCAATCTGCAGATATTTAATTTTATTCAGATAACTTTGTCACAATTAAAATGACATATTTTTAGGGAACGGTGTTTGGTTTAACTGTGAATTGTTGCAATACTCAATGTGTGGGAAGTCAATGTAAATTGGCTGCCATCTTCACATACTGAAATCGTGTCATATCAGAACATACTAAGAATCCCTGGCCTGTCTCTATTTTCCTGTAAGATCTACTGCTGGGTCTCGATGATTATCAATGAGATCATCTTAAGTCTACAATACAACAACTAGAACTTTACGTGGGCCTTGCATCCAAAGACTGCAAAATATTGATTAGCAAAGATAATTGCTAAGGAATAGCAATCATGTAGAAAGGCATTTATATTGTCATGAAAAAATTTATGATCACACTTCCCCAGCACTGCCCAACTCAAACCTGAGCGCTAAAAATACTGCAAAGCCACAAGCATGTGAAATACAAGAGGGCAAGAATTTGATAAAGAACAAATCTTCCTTGCTACTGCTCTGTTTTATTCTTCGCAAACTAATAAAAGAGAAAATCAGGCAAGCTGTATATAAAAAAAATAATGCTCCCTATTGTAACCCTGGCTCTTACAGCATAGGAGGAAGAAAAGGTAGGTAACTTAGCAATACTGAATACCTTTGTAAAAACAGGTTAGTCAAGGGGTACTGTGAGAAGTAAGGTAACACTCTTTCTTTCCATGAGCATCTCATGTCAAGAGCTATGCAGAAAGAAAACTCTGGTGCAGATATTTTGGGAAAAGAGCAGTGGTTATTTGTCAGTATGGAACTGGTCCAGCTACCAAAATGTAGGTTAAATCCACAATAGGAGCAACAACAGCTGTGTCTTTATGTAAAGATGAGAGAAAAAAAGAGTATTATTTCTACCTTTGTTAGCATAAAAATGATGACTTTCTTCTGTACTTTTCCAGAAAAAACCTGGGCTCTTTGAAGTCTGAACCCTGCCTTTTCATTTTTTAACCAAAGACAGAATTTTAGTTTGATTTATTTGTAAATGGACACTATAAAAGAGCTCCCATCATGTTGGTGTCTACCATTTTCTTTTCATCACCTTACTAGTGGAGTAAATTGGAGTGAATTACTCATGTTAGGTGAATATATTTAAGTGAAGTCCAAGGCCTACTGGTTTTCTTTCACCAAATTTGCTTTAAGCTAGTCTAGCCAATTCATTATTTACTAACTTCTGAATATTACATACCTGCTTGCATACTTCATTTATGGGCTATTTTGTTAGCAAGCTGCTTTATCAGTTGACTGTATGGAGTGGTAGTTGCTTTTGCTTTTAGTTCAATACAACAAATCTATTTTCTTCAAAGCTTTTGCAAAGTAGAAAAGAAAGGTGATATTTTTTAGTTTCAGGTAGACCTTTTCTTCAAATGACTTTTACTGTAGGGAAAACAGATTTCTTTTACAAGCTGGTATTTATGAACATTCCTGACCTAGACCCTTCCACCAGCTGGGGCAGGCAAAAGCCCAGGTTGGGTTCTTAAGGTTTTCCTAAACAGTCTGCTCTTTTTGTTTGGTTTCTTTTTGTTTAGATGTTCTGCTACTAATGGCTGTATGCAATGTCTGATTAATTACTGACAAGAACCAGCTCCAAAGGCAATGTAGTGTTTGTATGTATGTGTATGAAAGAGAAATTTGTCAACTCACTGCTTTCAAAAAAATGTAGGGGGCTGGTACTGAAACTGAAGTGGCTTGGTGGAAAATCCAACAAATAATATTCAAAAGTTTAAGTAGGTTAAGGCCTGATTTTCAAAAGAGCTGAACTCTCCCATAAAGCTGCCATATTTGCCAGAAAGTGAACTCCTGTTACTGAGTACTTGAAAAGCTAGCCCCGAGCTCTTGACTGCTTAGAGTTCAGTGCAAATAATAAGGTAAAATGTGTCTAGAAAAATAAAGTATTTTCTCAATTAAATAATTTTTTATGTTTTCGACCAAGACAACACATGAAGATGTTAAACTTTGCAAAAAGCAAGCTACAAGCCAGCAGCTCCAAGCTCTTCTATACTTCTTGGTTTACATTACATTAATTAGTGAAATATCCTAGTATCTTACACATATGATCATAAAATTATACCAAATAATAAAAGTTAGAAAATTATATGCAAAGTCAGTGTAAGGAAAAAATGTTATTCTTGTGCCTAATGTAATTTTATTTTCCTTTTTTTTAAAAAAAAAAAAAAAAAAAATTCCTAGGAGTTTTTATTTAAAATAATGTGAAATAAATATCAATTTTACTTGATACTTTTCTTAGGACCATGCATTATTAACGTCTTACAGAATTTCTACTTATTTTCTTAATACAAGAACTACTGTAGCTTATCTCATGATTGTATAGGCAATCAACAGGTGTCTGTTTATCTGTGAATCTTCTAGTAAGACAGATTTGACAGATCATTATATCTGACAAACAAATGAATAAATCTGGTTATCACTTTGATGCTTGTTCACATGCATTTATTAAAAGTTAAACTGATTTAATTTTTAATATTCTTCTGATGATCTATACGAAATATTTTCAATCTCCTTAGAGACATCTATTTAAAAAGTACCCTCTTCTCCATAAGGGATCTGGAGCATTACTAGTCTGTCCGCCTTGAGAACTATTGATTATTACATGGTAGTAAAAATTATACTAAGGTTTAGAATCCTAAAGGCACTTAGGCCCAGAAATCCCATTGATTTCAATTGGAATTGAATCTCCATGAGTTCAGAGAACTAGGTTTTATTGGATTTTTTTAAAAAATATCGTTTCACTCATCAAATTATCTTTGATTGGAAGACAATGAGCAAGTAGCAGCAACAGCCTTTGAGTATTCTTCAGATGGAGTTAATTCTGTAGCCAGCCTTAGTGCTGTTGTATAGTGGCAGACAGGTGGTTTTGGTCTTAGTCTTTTGTTTGGGTATAGTGAGAGAATCAGAAGTTTCACCATTAGTACAATCGTTTTTGGAACATGCTGCTGCATTTTCCTTGAGAACACTCTGTCTCCTGCATTCCTCAAGAGTTTCCCAGAGTCCTTGCAGATTAACATAATAAAAAGGTACCACTGTGGATCTTCTCCTCCTTTAGGAATAAAACAGGTGTTGTGTGTTTGGCTGAGGTTGACTTTCTGCAGTTTATGTACTTAAGCCACAGAGAGCTTGGATGCTAGTAATTAGAAGAACTTTAAACTTTGATTGAATGTTACTTAATTTGACTAACTTTCTTTTCCTTGGCAATGCATTAGTTATTTCAGGCTGCAAAAGTGTCAGTTCATCTAGAGATTAGAGTTGGAGAACTTCGATAAATCATTGGTTTAAGATTAATATGGAAGAGATGTAGTTCCTTGAATATAATTTATTTTCTATTAACATGCTTGAATGTGAAATAGATTACAGCATGCACTGAGAACAACTAACTACACTATTCCATGGAAATCTCTTTGTTTGAAAGCAAATTTACATATCTGGTTAGTCTGACACTTATAATCTCCTTTGAGACATAACTGGTCACATGGAACAAAATTTCCTGGGTGTAGGCCTTGCGTGTGTTGTCCACTTGATGTGAACTTCATATCTCGTGAATATTATGCATGCCTCTGTAGACTGACCAGCATAACTACAATCTTTTGTGCCTTTTGAACAGTTCACAAAACAGAAGAAAAAGGGAGATAAAAGTATATGTGAGGACAAATGGTGCGAGGGAAAAGTTTTTGTATCAAAGGGGGGACGAGCACCATACACCATCAAGGCAACATGTCTGTACAATAAAATACTTCCCATAGGAAAAAAATATTACGAGAAAATTTCAAGTTCTTAATGCATATTACAAATACAAATGCTTTCAATTATTTCACTCATTTAGTTGTGAATTTTGAGTTTGTTCTCTAATGTGATAGATGAAAGCCAAAAAGATGTGAAGTCTTCTTGACCTCGATTCCCCTACTGTTTTTGCCTACTTGGGAAAGGATCAGTGGTCCTAGGATATGACTGTTAGGTTAAAGGAAGCCCTGCCTAGCAGCATCTGTTTTACTCCAAACATTTCTAATCCCTGGTGGAGAAAGCAATAAAGTTCTGTGCTTCAGGTCACGTATCTGAGTACAGGCAGTTCTTTTCAATATCTTAGTTTAAATGAACTGTGAAATACTTGTTTTATTAGAAGAGCTTTAGTTTACTTGTGAGTTGTTTTCCAAATCATTTCTGTCCAGAGTAGCTTTGAAAATCAAGTAGTGTGTATTGAACACAGTGTTTAGAAACATTTTTAACAGTCTGATGCACAATGCCTCATTGTTCTGATTGTTAAAACGTTCATAGAGAGCTATTCTCCTCTCTGGATGTATGCATAAATCTCAGGAAGGCTAATGGGAAATTGTGCACATGCCGGGAGAGCACAGCTCCTCTAGCACAGTCAGTAAAGGTGTGTGTATGTACGACACAGAATTTCTTGATGAAAAGTAGACAATGGAAATAAAGGTTTCTGCTCAAGGGGCTGGATTAGGATTCACAAGGCCCATGTAAACTTTTGGTTCTGCTACATGTTTGTGTATGTCCCCAATGTGCAAATCGCACTGGTGGGAGCGCACGTGCTGACACAAACTGTTCACACTAACCTCAGCAGGGACCTCCTGCTCTGCGTTGAGAACTAGACAAAGGGAATCTAGGAAGCTTCTCAGGTTTAGACGAGATAGTGAATCTAATACAGGAGGCATAATTTTGGATGTTGGCTGTCTCAAGAAGCTTCACATCATGTTTCAACTCTATTGCAGGCATCCACAAAGACATTTACATATAGGAACTGTGCAAAAATTTTGCTGCCGGAATGTTTTTGCTGCAGTAGTTTTGCATGTATGCATTCATTTCTGGAACCACACTGCATTTTATCTCTGTGCATTTGGAAAGGCACTAAACTATTTCTGCTCTGCACTGAGTTTCTTGGATGGTTTTCAGATAAGATCACCCTGAGCAGTATTCTTGTAGAGGAGTTGTACCTGGGGGGATAAATGCCTGGGCTTTGCCAGAATTTCAGCTGGTGCTGAGAAATTCTGTAGCTGATGAGCTGTGATCTTGGGGTGTGAGGTTCTTGTCTGGTGAAGTCCAGCCTGACTGTGTGATGTTCTCACTGGCAGAGAGCAAGCCAGCACCTTAGCACAGACAGCAGGTAGATCTTCGTTCTAAGAAACATCAATTTTGGAGTTGTGCCAAGTACCTGTTTTCTGTTATTGATCTCTAGGCCTGCATATAGTATCTGAAGAGAAGGACTTTGGTGAGGTGCTCAGTTAGAGACTTGTTCTACCTTCACCTTATCTGACTTGTCAGTAGAGCTGAGAAACTTATCCAATATTTAATGGGTGCCAGGTCTAAAATTGAATGTAGATTTGAGAAAAGGCAGAAATAACATTTATAGTACAGTCAAAGCAATTAGAGAAGCCAGCAGAGACTGTATCTTCCTCTTAATCAAGACAGATTACCTATCTGTCCTTTGTCTATCACTTCCTGAGAACTGTCAGAAGAATACACTAACAGTCACCTCTATTCACCTCCCAGTAAAACTGCAGTAGGCAAAGAAACCAAAACAGGTGGGAATTTGCCATATAATTGTCACCACCACAATTCTACTGTGAGCTTGTAATAAATGGGTTTAAAGAACATGGTCTGTGAAAGAATTAGGATGGAGTGAATAATGGAAAAATATTCAGAAATATGTTATTCAGAACACTTCATGTATTCATAAATTATTCACCCCCACAGAACTGCAGGTGCCTCAGGATTTTTCCATGTAATGTCAGATTCTCAGCTGGCACAAGCTGGCACTGCTGCATTTGTTTCCATGGAGCGATGCCAGTTTAGAAGGATCTGGCCCATGTTATTCTTTTTGTTTGTTTGATTCCTAATTCTTTTTCTGTTCCCAAACATACAAATACATTTAACTCTACGCAGGAAGCTGAGTCTGGAGATGAACCCCAGGGCACTATGAGAGTCAATCTCTTTAAGCTTTACTTTTATAGTTTCCATGATAACATCGGTTCTTTTTTATATGTATTGTCAGTGTTTCTGTTCAGTTACCTGCATGCACTTTCTCTTCTGTACCTGTTTGGTGTGTGTATGTTAAATACTCAAGTTCCATTATCCACCTATCTTCAGTTGTTATCAAGTTAATTTATGGATGAATGTGGTTAGCTTCATATGTATTTTCAAAACTGAGAGTAAACAGAATTGTTTTTCCTTATTTAAAATCCCATTATAGCAGCTGCACTATAAAGTGTATTTTTCTGCTGCTAAATATTTTATCTTGACCATAGTGTGCATATCAGCAAACATGTAGCAGTATGTTGACTGTTATCTTTTGTGTACCAAAGCACAAGATAGTTTGGAATAATTAAATAACATTACTTCTGCGTTATCCTTGGAGGGTTGATACTTTTTTCTTCTAAGAAGATAAAAGGTAAACATAAATTATAGCAAATCAAACTGTAGGATGATAAATACCGTTGTAAACCAGGATAATAATATAACAAAAAGATGAAATCCACCCTCTCCCACTTGTATCCATCTTCTATATTTATTTTTGCTGATACAGCTATTGAAAAGGAAGACAATGTCTGTGGCAGTGCTTTTGCAAGGCCATTACACATTCCTGAACGACACAGTCATCATCACTCTGAACCTTATTTGTGCAAGGTTTTATAAATATAGATTGGTGTATGACTTTACGTGGGAAAAGTATCAAACTTAAGACAGATACATAACTCAAGTCAGCACCATTTCAAAGTGTTTTTGAGATTCAGTAGCTTTTTTTTTTTTTTTTTAATAAGATTTTCAGGATGGTTTCTGCAGCAGTTGTGACCATGTGCTATCTGTGTCTTCCCCACGTTTTCATTAGCATGACTGACAGCTATAGGATCTGTAATTCTTCAAGTGAAATGAAGGCATTCGCAGGTACTACTGAAATTAAGATTTCATAGGATCGGTGCAGAAGATATTTTTCATGATAGATTTGTATCTAGTATTTTTTCCATGGCATAGATGTTTATCCCAAGAACAAGTTTTCATTGACTTCTGGTCATTACTCAAGCGAACTACTCAGATGAAACCCATTTTTAATTTGAGAAAAGCCTGAACATTAATTTAATAGAATAATGGGTAGAGATACAGATATGAAATAGTTTTAAATGTAAAGGGTGAAGTAGTAGTAACAGATGGGAAGTCTTGAGGGAGTTAGGACTAGGATAGAAAAGTCCTTATGGCACAGATTCAGGGAAAAGAAGTAGAATAAATTGAGCATAAGAAAAGGGTGTGATGAGGATCAGGAGGTATCAGAGGATGAAATTATAATTCAATCTGCTGATTTTTGCTACAGAACTTCACGATGATAATAAATAATAAGACATATTGCTATAGCTTAATTAAATAAAAGAGACAAAAGCATAGAAAATCCCCAAATTTTTCTCAGAAAAATTATTGAAAATTCATGTTGGTCAGCTGTCATGCCATTCAAGAAAATATGTTTTTAAATGTTATGTATACTCTTTTTTCCATTTTATGTTGATTATTTGAAGAGTCTCAATTAAAAGGCGTTTTCAGTTCCTTTTTCCATTACTGTCAATTGGGATGAATCTGTCACTAGCACAATTCCTTCTACCTCCCTGATATGATTGGCTGGAGATAAATTCCACTTAAATTGGACAGATAATTTCATAATTTTCAGTAAAAAATGGTGACTTGCATGACCTACAGATAAGCTCAAATACTGGTAAATACTCAGTTTTTAATAGAGCATGAAGTTCTCTAAAAATGAAGTTTCAGTGAATTACTCTTATAGTGTTTTATCATCATTCTGCTATTCTCAAAAGGTGCTTTTACCCATTTTTGTTTACATATAGCTATTACTGGAGTTTGTGCTAGGAAGTATATGATTTACATAATCAGAAAATAAAGAATGCACATAAAGATGTGAAGTAAACCAGTAAACATTTTTATCCATGAAATGTTATTGCCTGACCTGATGCCATTTGAATAGTAATTATTTGTTATTTTGAAATACTGATATTGAAAATGAGCATTTTTTTTTTTACATATTATATGTAGAAATAGTAACCTTTTATTCAGTTTAGTTTAAATCTTTGGGTTTTATAAAACTGTATCTGTCATTTAATTGTAGCAGAGATAAGCAATAAATACTTGTATACATTTTTGCAGCTATAAACAAATAAACATAGTGGTCGTCACATCTTTTCAAGTGCTGCAGTCATAAGGAAAACTTTATGAAACATTTAGTTGTTCAACAGAGTAGCAATACTTAGAGGTTGACCTTGAAGTTTTTGAAATGTGAATTGATCCACTGGAACAAGTACAAAGCCAGCTTTGGTGCTAAATGTAAATTGTTAAAAATGGTGCTGCGTAACATCTGCCTTGTAGTACGCCTTAATCAGCACTGTGAAAAATGAAAGTTTAACGATCTACTATAGTGGCTTCTAAGTGAAGGATAAACAAAGGATGAAAGAGTTTCCTTGCATGGTTTGTAACTGATGGCATGAAAAATGTCAAGAACCATCTGCCTCAAACTTATCCAAACTGTCATCAAGTATTCTAATCCAGTCAAAGGAGATACAACTAGAACAACCTATGTAACTTGCTGAAGGCTTATCAAAAGAGTTGTAAATAAGGAAAAAAAAAAAAAGAAAAGAAAAAAAAAGGGGGAAAAAAAAAAACCTATCACTGCATAACCACAGATTTCTGCCAGCTTGCCTGTGGCTTTGAAATTCAATCCCATTTCTCTAGTCTGACAAACTGTACTAAATGGTAAAATGGATTTTTATTGCTTTCAGCCATTTTCATTCCAGCTGCTATCACTAGGTAAGTACTCAGTTTTCTAATATGAGAATTATATTTCTTTTATTTCACTTTTCTCTTTTGTGTGTGTATATTGACTGCAATATGCACGAAAACCTATTTTTGCAGAGCTAGGGTGTAAATGGGGACATTTACACATCTGAGCTTGAAAAGCTGCTACTCCTAACCTAGCACACAAAAGAATCCCAAATATAGCTATGTCACTGCAGAAAGCTACATTTGAGTGAACAGACATCTTTTTTGCATTGGCTTTCACAACAGATAGGAAACCACGGTTTTTCAAAGAAAATAAGTAAACACATTTAAAGCTGACCTTCTTTAATGACACTAAGAAATAATCAAATGACCACATATTTGCTGGTTTGATTTTCGGTAACTTATGCAGTTTTCAGCAAGTTAGGCCATTCTGTATTTTAGGCATAGATTTACCTTTTTGAAATGTCCCTTGGTAACTAAAGAGTACAAGTCTTATTGAAAGTCAATGAAAAGTCTGTTGCTAAATCAATGAATTACTTGAAGCGCCATGTCTCATCTACTGGTGTATGACACTGCAATTTACCAGAGCACACTGTTTTTTTTTACTGCAAGTAGTCCTGCTCCTTGTGCCTAAATGATTTTGAGAGCTGGAAGATAAAACCCAAGGCTTACTCTTGCTCTCTGTATTCCTATGGAGATCCCATGGTTTTCACTGGTTTACAAAATGGGTGAGTTGAGGGCTTTTTGTTTGTACTAACGTGAAAAAGGGGCTTAATCTGGGCTAAAGCATCTATGACCCCTTTGTTAAAACTTCCTCCAAAGGCATTTATTGAGGATTGAAACTTTGGGAATGTTGGGTAATGACTTAGATAAGCAAAAGGAAAACATAAAGGCAAAAGCAAGTGGCACAGAAGGAAAAGTGAAAGGATAATGAATTCCAGAGGTACTTAGTATTTTCACTTGTATTTATGTATTGCTTTTTTGTAATATGTAGCATAACACAAACATAGAGAAACTATGAATTCTTGGCATGGAATGGGAAACATGCAGTTTCATAAGGTTACAGTTAAGGTTCCGTATTGGCTGTCTATATTGATGCATATAATTTTCACTCAAAATTCAGAAGTCTTGAATGCATACAAACATCCATATATTGTGTTGTTTGAAGTTGTAATTTTTTATTTGCTACCAAGCTATGATATCTTCTAATAGCTATGTAGCGTTTAAGGGAAAAAGAAATCTTTCTATTAAATGTATCCATACTTTTCATTGGCTCTTGAGTGAATTTATACAATTGATGTTGATACATTTGTCATGGAATATTCTAGTGTACAGGTGGAAACAGATGATACAGTATTACTTTTTTTTGGTGACAAAATGGTATGCAATGCATTGGAAGATTAGTTATCCATAGCAGTTATATGAAATGCAAATGTCATAACACAGATTACATTTCCATAAAACCAAAATAACACTTCAATGTATGTGATTTAGTTTTACTGTGCACATTTTTTATTTAGCAGAACTGACACATTGCTTCATATTTGCATCAGTTTTTTGCCTTTCACATTGAACAAAAAGGTGAAGAACTATTTCTATGTACAGTAACCATTTCAGTGCTAGCAAAGTCTCTCAAAAGTCATTCATAGTTTAATAACAATAACCTCCCATTTTTTTAATCTTTAATGCTAAAAGCAAAAGGGGGATGCATAGGCCAAATACTGAATCTTCTCCCTGCAATTCCACTGTGCCCGTGTGAAGCCCCCTTTGAGGCACCTTTTACAGAAAAAGAACTAGGAGAGGGAGCACGGAAGAATATGGTAAAGGGACAATCTTTTTTTTGGTATCGTCTATTCTTTAATATCCATCTGAATCAATTAATTAGGTTAACTAGGTATTTATAAAGATAAACAATTTCTTGTCCAATACTTGGGACTGGCCTACTTAGGTAGAGCAATTCTCCGACCATCTAAGCTTCAAGTATACAGGAAAGAACTGGGAAGAGCAGGTTTTGTAGGTAGTTATGCATCCATCAGAGTCTGAATTTCTATCTTTGTACTGTTTACTCAGTTTGCTGTTTATTTAAGAAAAAAAAAAAAAAAAAGATGCTAAATGGGACCACTCATCCTCCAGAGAGCCCTGGTAGTCTACTTACTTGATTTTTCTTACTTGATTTATTTTTTTTTTTTTTTAAATTAATTATTATCATGTGCTTATGTATGTGGATAATGAACTCATTTAGCTAGGATGTCAACAGGATACAAAAAGCATTTTTAACAAACAGTTACAATAAGCTAAGGGGAAGATGTGAGGCAGCAGTTAAACATAGAGAGAAGCAGCTGTTCCAGGAATGAGAACGTTCGGTTGGCAGAGATCTCATCATGCTGTAGACCTCATCATACGGGTTGTAGGATGTCTCAGCCTGTAAAGCACCATGTGTAGCTGTGCGGATCACTAATATACTGTGTTGTTGTCCATCTGTAAGATAAGCAACTACCATAAATTATTATTTAATTTCTTTCTATAATCAGTGCAAGGGCATAAAACCTCTAGGTTGTTAGCATTTATCTTCAGGCATCCCTGGAGGGGGATGCATTGCCACTGATGAGTGGGGGGAATAACTAACTTTATATTGCTAAAATGCAAAGAGACAAGTCCCATCCTCTGCGTGCTCTCTCAAAGAGCTGGCAGTTGTTTCTTGTGTGGGTTGTGGTGTGTGTGGTGGGGTTTTTTTCTCCTTTTTTTTTTTTTTTAAATTTCTACACCTGCATAACTTCATCCTGTTAGTATTCATATCCAGAACACTTGGCATGCACTGGCATTTAAAACCAAATTACTGTTAATAGTTTGCAACACATCAGTAGTAGCATGAAGTGCTACTTTGTGAGATAACAATGGATGCTGTAAATGGAACTTGATTTTTCACAATATCTGACTGTGGCATGAAAAAAGTGGAATCTAAATGGTCATGATACAATAAAGCATCTGCGGACTAGCTGAGACACTAAATTAGCATTTTTTGATAAAGAATAGTCTGGTGCCTAGCCTGTAAACCATGCTAATAGCTGTATCTTTGTAATTCATAAAGCATATACAGCACATGCAGGTGGTTTCTTTTTTTTTTTTTTTTGAGCAGAAGTGTTTGAGTCTTGGTTACATAGCCAGGTATGTAACCCATGAATTCCTGGGTTTTTTCCATGAACCAGATTTCTTGTTTACTGTTACTTTTTAATTGCTTTCACTGAATGATCATATCTGTTGTACTTTGCTATAAAAAGCATGTGATTTAAAGAAAAACCTCCTGATTTCATTGCATATTATTTGTTGCTGCTATTTTGTACAGATGTTAAACAAAAATGTTATGTTATTACTATTCACCTTTTTATGGCAATTTCACTTTCAGTAGTCAAAAGATATGTCAAACTACTGGATGTGTGTTTCTGTTTTTGCTGGGGTGAAGCAGTCAAGAACTACGAAAACTAAAACTTTCCAAATAGTGACTCTCATTTGAGTAGCATCTAAACAGAAGTTTGTTCCAAGAAGTTATAAATGGCAGGAGAAAACCCCCTTCTTCATGCTTTGTGGTTTGCCATAAGAGATCCTCGGAGGTGTGTTGGTCGTGCAGTCATTTCCATTGAGATACATGTGAACTTCAATAAAAACAGACAGGCCTCTCCAACTGGGGTTTGCAGGCAAACTGTATAAAAACACTGGATGGAAATCAGCAAAAGAGCTGGATACTTGTGCTCAGCATGCCTGGAAATATGTTAATGCACTCTTACATAAATGGACTAAATGGAGAGAATGGAAAGTGTCCAGCTACAATAGCTAACTTGATAAACCTCAGCATGCTGAGCGCTGTTCAGCCTGGCTGACTGAAAAGAAGATAAATCCAGTCAGTAAGTAGGACGAACACCACCACCTACTTTTCCATAGTAAGGCCTTAGCACACGGGTATTTGGGTTTTGCGTGCCACTCTGTGCACACCCCACCCTGAGAGAAAAGGTGATATTTTTTTTTTTTAAAGGCTGTGGGGCTGCTATAATTTTGTGTTATTCTCTGGTATTTTGTCGTGGGGCGTACTCAGAGGCTGCTGCCCTCAGGTTGACAGCCAGCGGGTGTGAGGCTGCAGGAACCACCACACAACGGAGCACCCACTGGCCGGGCAGCGGGGGGGGCCCTGCAGGGTCTCTGTCCTGTCCGCGGGCGCGGGGGAGAGGGAGGGACGGCAGATGAGCCCCGTCACAGGGCCGGCATCGTGTCTGCTGGCGCTGGGGTGGTCACTGAGTGGGAGCACGCCAGGCCCTGCGCCCACCAGGTGTCTGGGGCCATTAGCCAGCTGCCCGTCAGTGTCTGTGGGGAGGACACGGTGTCCCCCCAGACTGTCCCTCAGCAAGGTGAGCCCACGGGTGGGGGGTGTCCTGCCTCGCCACGGGTACGAGCACGGGCTGTGAGGGGTGTGCGAGGGTGAGCAGTAGCGGGGCTGGCGGGAATGGCCATGCACATTCGTCGTCCATGCACAGCCATCACCCGGCAGCCCCGGCCTTGCCCTCCCCAGAGGCTCCAGGGTGGGATTTGTCCCTGAATCCTGAGCCGGAGTAGAAGCACTCCTTGGGGAGGCAGGGCAGCTACGAGGGGCCCTGACCAAACGCACCGATACAGGCCCTGCACCTTCAGCTGGCCGCTGCTCACAAGTGATGTGTCTGCCTTTGCCCCTGTTTGTTCTGTATCAGTGCAAAGTGGTTGCCAGTGATGTAAACAGGAGAATGAGAGAGCTGGCATTTGTGCCATGTGTAAGGGCGTTTTGTGTGCTCCCCTTTCCTCAGCTCAGAGCTGAGCTGTTTATTTGAGGATGGGGTGGGAGAGGTTCCCCAGGCAGTGCAGGAGGGCCAACACCAAAGCCCAAGGGTGACAGGAGTGGACAGAGCCACCAGCAACTGGCACCTGCTCCCTGTTTTGCCTCAGAAAATACTGGAAATGTTTACCCTGATTTGGATAAGGAGCTGAGCTAGTGCAGGGGGAAGAGTCACTACAGTGGTGAGGGAGAAATTAAATGCATGACTTAGGGATTTCTTAGTAAATGTCTGTTTTTCCAGTTTTATATAAGGTGGATTTCTGGCAATAGTTGCAGAGGGCAGGGAAGAAAACCATGAATATTGATTACTCTCTTAGGAGAAAAGGGTCATTTGTTAAATGTAACCTAACATTTGATTGCAGGCAAATAGGTTAATTTCAAAGAGAGATTTTTCCCATTTTGTATATTGAACATATTCAAAGAAAGAAGAAAGTGATTGACCATGTTTCATTAAATCTTTCTTCCAGACCTCAGTAACTGTGCTTAATTGACAAGGACTTGGACAAAAACAAGCAATAAAAGATTAAAAAGCTTTTTAATTGTGTCTTAGACACCACTGTTTTATTGCAGCTCTAAAGGTACAGCTTAGCATGGGTTTGGAAACTGCGCTTATTTTGCGGGGGCACAGAGGAGAAGTTGTGACTACTGTGAGGAGCATCTCTCATAGCATAACTTTTCTTTCCTAACTATTTAGGGTTTTCTGGCAACATTTAGTCATATCATAGAAGGAAATTAGGAATATGGTTCCATATTCGTTGTTAATGACTTTGACTCATCTTGCAGTGCACATTTCATTTCCTAAAAGCTCAGTCTCTTGCTTGTTTAAAGCCCCCACAGTGAGCAGTGAGGTGTTCATGGCAGCTTTTGGGCTTGATGCTGCGCATCAGAGCTGATCCTGGAATGAATATCTATTGGAATAAGGTCTTGGAAAGAAATTTAGCTGTGTGATCTTAGCCAATTTGAGGAGTTTGAATCACAAACACTAAACCAGAGGTGATTAGTGCATGGAACCACCAGCTGAAGAGCTGACCACAGCTGCATCAGATCTTTTTTCTCCCTGCTCTCCTTTCTCCTTGCAGGTGTATGTTATTAAGGGCAGAATCTGTAATGATGACTGAGCCACTCCGGCTGTTAATGATGACTGCTGCTTCCAGGTGATGGGGGTCACATGCAGTATGGTGTTTGGTTGTCTGTTTGGTGGTTTGTTTTTTTTTTTTTTAACCAGCTGATCGAAGTAGTAGTGATTTCCCATCATGATGCATTTTCCTGTAGAAGCTACAGTGTGATCTTCCTAGTGGAGCCCTATCAGGACTGTGCAAGCCTTAACCTTAGAGGTGTGTCTTTTTGTATTTCCTTTTAGAATTTGAAGGTTTCTAAAATGTGCTTGAGGCCTCTGTCATCATCTTAAGTGTTTGTGGATAGCTTTATCTTTTCCCAGAAAATCTCTATAAACTATGCTGTTTGCTGTGATGATGTAAGCTGCATCTTGGGATGAATTAGCAACTGTGGTGACATTGGTATCCACATAACCATAGTGACATCATGTTTGGTTTCAAGTTCACTTTTCACTTTCTCTTCAGAGAGAGGTGTAGATATACAGGAAGGATTATGTTCATTGTTGCTTGTATTTTCACCAGTGGTGTGCCAAGTGGTTAGCTTCTATGGTCTTGAAATCATCAAAAAGATTCCTAATAATTAAGGTGAGGATAATATCCACTGTCATCTTCTGAAGTCTTTGGTGCAGGAAACTGTCAGTTTTCTCAAGTTGGTTCTAAATGGTGATGCAGACATTCAACTCTGTGGACTTTTGTTTCAGAAATTAGTAACAAGCTAACAACCTGACATTCATGCCCTCAGTCTTTACCTGCCTGGTAGTTAATATAGATTGTTAAGATCCCCCAAATTCACTGACTGTAAAATAAATGCATGGAGGGAACGTAGGACCCCCCAAACTGAACAAGCGCAACTCAAAAAACTGAACAACTCTGCCTTCAAATTTTTTGTGAAACTAGACATTTACTCTCTGGCAATAATTCTTGCTCTGTGGGATGTTACACCTGGCCTGAAATAATTTGTGAGAGGATGGAGGCCTTATAGGAGAGTGTAGATGTGCAACAGCTATTCTACACAGCTGAACTCTTCCCCTTCTATTCAGCTAGATTCCTGGGATTTGGGGGTGGGTTTTTTGTGTGGTTTTGTTTTGTTTTTTTTAACCTTCTTCTGGGGTTTGGTTTTTTTTTTTAATTATCTAAAGCTTTAAATGTGTTTTAAGGGGTGATATGCTTAAATTCTGAGCCTTTGTTACTGAATTCCTTAGTTCCCAAATTCTTTAAGGTTTTTTTTATTTCTTGCTATTACAGTATTATATGTCAATACTGTTGACTGGTGTGACTAATACTATTAATGCTGTTAATCACTAAATCTGTATTTCTCAAAAGAACTTTAAGGTTTGTCTATTTGTTCATGACTTCAGATAAACAACTGTTCAGTGGTATGCCAAATTTGGCAGAAGTTGCAGCACTAAAGTGTTGAATTGTATGTATTTAGAATGTGTGACAAAGCTGATGTGTGATCAACCTTTCTTCTGGTATTTCATTATCAAGCTAATATAATGCTCTTTCTTGCTCAGAAATAATTTTCTTATGATATGTACTTCCGTGACATGTGGTATTCTGCACAAACCCTTTCATTGGTTCAGAGTACAGCATTTAGAAGTGGGTTTGGTCTTGTTATATTTTTGTTTAGTTGGGTTTTGGGTTTTTGGGTTAAAATTTAAGGATACTTCAACAGATCATTTGCTGAAGACCTGATTCAACATAGGGAAAAGAAACACATTAACTTAAATGATAGGATCTGGAAAATAGCAAGGGAGGTTGACAGGCTCTAAAGTGGCAGAAGCTTTTGTACATCACATATCAAAATATGTCAAATATAAATTAGTATGTTGGGAATACTATACTGCTAAGCAGGTTCCAGGTGTATGCTAATGAGATTCTGAAGTGGACAAGATGCTAGGATAACCTGTGGTATAGTTTTGATTTGCAACAAAAGACAACTCCTAATCTTTCAAAGTATTTCATCTGAAGTTAAAACCAGGTGACTTCTGGTTTTGCTTTATCTTGTAGTTTAGTTAATGAAGTAGAGCAAGTAATTTCTTCAACATTTCTCCATGTCTGTTGTTTTAATGGAAGTTAATGAGTAGAGTTTTTGCACCTGCTGATGGTTAACACAGAAAAGACTTGTCTTGCTGGTTTGAAGTTGTTCTAGTGCTCTGCTAATTTTCTATAATTTGAGTTCACACTGGTCAGAAAATCAGCCATAATATGGTTCATAAAACTAAAACCAAATCAGTCCAGAGTAGTATGCAGTCTTTCATTACATACTATTTCTTATCTTGATACTTCATGAAATCATCTAAAGAGAGGATTGGATCTTTTCTCTCAAATGAGCTTATCCACTCAGCCTACCAGAGAACCACCCAGTGAGGGGTGATGGAGAGCAGAATTTGCCTTTACAGTCATGGAGGTCTTCACCTCTAAAAAAGAATAAAAGCTTAGAGGAATTAAAGCCTTAGTGTTTTCCATTTAGTGATTTCTTTGTTAAAAGATGCAAGAATGGATTTTTTTTTTTTTTTTTTTTTTTTAATCTGGGATGGATATGAATAGCAGTCTTCATCTAAGTGTCCTGCTAGCCTGGATGAAGAAAAATCCTGACCACTTTGAAGGAAATTGGAGCTTGGTCTATCTGAGGAAAAAAAAAATAAAAAAATCTTGTTTGTAAGCACAGACTTCAGGTTTTCTCTAAGTGATTACCAGGTCACAACTGTAAATCACTATTTTTCTGAATCACATTAAGTTCTTGCACTAGTGAAAACTCGATATCAATTGCTATAAAGATACAAATGTAGTGCTTTGTGCACACCCTTTTAACACTGACTGATTACAAAAGGCACTTGAATAAGTAAGACAAAGTATTTAAGCTCTTTAATTGGCACTAGTGAGCTCTAGGAAAGAGTAAAAAGGAGGAGGCTGAAATGATCATTAAGCACGTTTTGGATATAGGTGGCATTTGACCTAAAAATGTCATGTTTCACTGTGAACATGTCTTTCACTATAAAGTTATATTGGTTCTCGTTAACGCTTTTCTTTCTAGGCTGGATCATAGATTTTTTTAATTTTTTTTTTTTTTTTTAGGTTGGAAAATACTTTTTAACATTAATCAGGTCCAACCACCACTAAACCATGTTGTTTAAATACTTCCAGGGATGGCAACTCAACCACTTCCCTGGGCATCCTGTTCCAAATGCTTGACAAACCTTTTGGTGAAGAAATTTTTCCTAATATCCAAACTAAATCTCCCTTGGTGCAACCTGAGGCCACTTCCTCTTGTTCTATTGCTTGTTACTTGGGAGAAGAGACACCCACCTCGCTACAACCTACTTTCAGGTAGTTTTAGAGTGATAAGGTCTCCCTTGAGTCTCCTTTTCCCCAGGCTAAATGTCCCCAGTTCTTTCAGCTGCTCACCACAGGACTTGTTCTCTAGACCCTTCACCAGCTTTGTTCCCCTTTTTTGGAACATGCTGCAGCACCAAAATGTCTTTCTTGTAGTGAGGGATCCAAAACTGAACACAGTCTTTGAGGTGCAGCCTCACCAGTGCTGAGTATGTGGTTTGTGATCCCTTCCCTAGACCTGCTGGCCACACTATTTCTGATACAGGCCAGGATGCTATTGGCCTTCTTGGCCACCTGGGCACACTGTTGGCTCATATTCAGCCAGCTGTTGACGAATATCCCCAAGGTCCTTTTCTGCTGGGCAGGTTTCCAGCCACTCTTCCTCAAGCCTGTAGCACTGCTGGGGGTTGTGACTCAAGGTCCCAGCACTGAGCTGTGTCGAACCTCATACAACTGGCCCTGGCCCATCGATCCAGCCTGTACAGATCCCTCTGTAGAGCCTTCCTACCTTAAGAAGTTCTAGACTCCTGCCCAACCTGGTGTTATTCTACAAATGTACTGAGGGTGCACTCAATCCCCTTGTCCAGATCACTGATAAAGAGTTTAAATAGAACTGGCCCCAGTAATGAATCTTGATGAAACACCACTTGTGACTGGCACCAACTAGATTTAACTCCATTCACCACAACTCTTTAGGCCCAGCCATCCAGCAAAGAGTACATACATCCCATGAGCAGCAAGTTACTCCCTGAGAATGCTGTGGGTAATGCTGTCAAATGCTTTACTAAAGTCTAGGTCGACAACATCCACAGCCTTTCCCTCATCCACTAAGGGGATCACCTTACCATAGAAGGAGGTCAGGTTTGTCAAGCAAGACCTGCCTTTCATGAACCCATGCTAACTGGGCCTGATTACCTTTTGTCTTGTATGTGCTGTGTGATGGCACAACTTGGCAGATTTTCTGTCCGCTTTTGGGAAGCTTTGTATGCTTAATACTTAATCTACTGGATACTAGTTTCTTGTTTTGCACTTTCCTTTCTCTTTTTGATTTA
The DNA here is from genome assembly GCF_003259725.1 of Athene cunicularia. Taxonomy (NCBI): domain Eukaryota; kingdom Metazoa; phylum Chordata; class Aves; order Strigiformes; family Strigidae; genus Athene; species Athene cunicularia. The sequence goes on along the minus strand of NW_020799113.1, from coordinate 14,376,882 downwards.
TAAAGAATGGTCTTACAAGTTTACAAGCCTTAATTTTCTCATAAGTCTATAACCATAATGATTTCAACCACAGAACAGTCTGAGCTTCGAGAACTACACTATGTGGCTTGCAAAATTGCATGTAGTATTCTTATGAGGATGTGGTAAATTTTTCTCTTGGTCTTTTTTGCTTTCTTATTTTTCTATGTGTTTGTCTAAGTCTTTGTTCTTATCCAAGCTTTAGCTACAGTTTATTTGATTATTTTCCTTTGTGTGAAAGTCTTGCAAATAGCATCAGTTCTAAGAATCTGTGCTTGGTTTGCCTTGTATCCAGGCCTATGAAGGAACATGATGTATCTCAAAACTTATAGCAGGCCACAGTCAACTGGTTCAAAAAGATGGAAGCCCAATGGGGTGGCCTTGTCTTTTTTTTTATTTTCTGTAACAAGCACAAGATCATAGTCTGCCAAGCATGGATTATCTTATTTTAATTTATAGAAACCTCATTCAGTTGCTTTTTTTTTCTAATTTTGGGTAAAAAGCATCACCCACTTCTCAACTTAGCACAAAAACATATAATACTTAAAATGCTGACAGAAAGGCTATGTATCACATGCTTCTAGCTAGCTAGAAATTCTCTAGGAATTGAGAATTGTTGACTAGAAATGTCAAATTTTAATGCTTATCTGAACAGAGTTGTAGCTACAGATCTTTTGTGGTTCACCCTTCATTGCATTTAGACGTACTGTAATTACTAAGGTTCAAGAAGGACATGACACAGAGAAACTGAATTTGATTTTGAAACGTTGTCTGAAATGCGTGAAAGGGAGATTAGAATTCAACTCAGTGCCTTTCTCGATCTGTTTAACATATCACTTATATTTTACCAACCAGCAACTTGTCTATTTTGTCACAGACTTTTTCCTTTGTCAAAAGAATGTGACTGTAGAAATAATGACGCTTGAATTGTATGTGCTTCATACAATGCTCCAAAGGAAGGTGGAGCGTGCTCAGGAGCTCTTAAAATAGTTCTATATCAAAAATTTGAATTAAGAAAAATAAATTACATCAGTTTATACTCTTCACTGCTCTTTAGATGAGTGAGTGATAGTGGGCTCTGTTCTCCTTCTGTGAACAAAGCACATGGGACTCTTGAATTGTTTGTGTGCTTTGTAGTGTCAATATATCTATACAGTATTTATGACAATAGAGTCTTATGTTCTTTTATTGCTGGAAAATGAGGACAAATGAATAGATGATACAAGACCTCATTCCCATATTATATGGTTTCTGAAGTCATTATACTTATTTTTATGAAAGTCAGTGAATATTTGAAAAGCTGTTTTTATAATAGCATTTTTTTAAGATCATGCCTTACAAATAAGTTTGTGTAATATTTTTTTGTTTGTTTCTTAATAAGGATGTCAGTTTTTTCTTGCTGGCATTTAACATTGACTAAAATAAAACTCTTACATTCTGAATATCCGTTATTTTCAGGGCATTCATAATAGTGTGTATGTATACATGTTAGTAAGACTTGTATTTTAACTTGGGGGGAATTTAAAAAAAAGGGAAATTTAGTTCAAAACCTCTTAGGCTTTCTACTTATTTGTGCAGTCCTTGGAACATTCATCATGTGAGCTTATCAGATAGTGGGTTTTCTTTCAGCTGGAATAGAAAAGTCTGGATGATATGCCCTTGGCACACTACTATAAACTAGCTCACACAATGTCTGTTGGCAAAGGTGAAATGTGCTGTTGTGGTTTTGTGAAGTCAGTTTTGACTCGGAGCTTCTGAAGTTCCTATCAGCTAGAGTGCAATAGGTATCCTGGAATCTCAGCATCCGTTTAGATAAGTGCCGTGTCAATCTCTTTCAGTCTGTATTAACTGCTCTGCATTACATATATATCTGGAATATGTGTCTTGGGGTAAGGAAGGTTACAAGAGAGAAAGAAAAATTGGAATGCATCTTTGTCTGCTCAAATGTTGCTCCCTGATTCTTTTTAACACTTTGGGCTGCATATTGATCTCTTCTACAAAGGCATGCGTTTCTGCATAATGTGAAAAATACATGTGCTGCTTAGGTACACTTGTGACAGCAGTTTTGCAAGAGCATTAATGATGTTTGGGCAGATTCTGTGCTGATTCTAGGAATATTCTGTGAATATAATGGAGAACCAAACTCCAGTGGCATAACAGAGGTCCAGACTGTTATTAAAAAATAATAACTTGTGGTATAAGTGTATTTGACTATAATATCTGAACTAAATTGAACCATGTTGCTTTATATTTTGATCTCCATCTGATTCAGGAGAATAAGACTGTATTCCTGTTTTCCAGTGATTTTTTTTTTTTTTTTCTGAATGAACAGCTTTGTCTTCCAGAAAAAAATTAGATGACAATAGTTAACAGCAAACACTGGTACTAAGTGAATTTAGTGGGACTACCCCTGCTTTGTCTCAACATAAATGAGTGGAAAATGAGGCTGATGGATTCTTTAGTGGTGACTCTCTATCCTCAAAAGCTATACTGAGATCTCTAAAGGTGTACAGATTTCAGCAAACCTTCCTCCTAGCCTTTGTGTCCAAGTGGAGCAGAGATCATGGGGATAATCCACCAGAGAGGACTGCAGAAATTGAAAATTACTTGCATAGTTTGATCTAGTGTCTTGTTTTTAAAAAACAAAAGATTTGGAACTGTGCACTGAAAAAGAGACAGATCAGCTAAATACACATTATTCAAACTGAAGTGTATGATGCTCCAGGTGAAAGTCCCATGGGATCTCTGAGGAAGTGGGTGCTCTTCCAGGATACCTTTGAGTGTGCCCAGACCCACTTATAAGGGAGTCTTTGACTGCACAGCATCAAGTGTCTCAAAAATCAAATAAAACCAGCTGGCTAGAGAATGCATCCATGACAAGCTTTGTAAGTATCTGAAGCAGGAGCAGCTAGAGAGCAGAATGAGTAAAAGTTTAAAATAATCAGAACAAGACAGGGCACTGAGAGGAAGGATGCTCTCTGACTGAGAACGAGCCCCTTCAGACAATGCAGTTCTCTGGTTTCAGTTGTATCATATAATGATTTTTAATATGGTCTCAATGCAGATCCTGTACACCGATGAGCTGGTAAGGGCTGTTTTTCGTATTTAATAATGATATTTCTTGATTATGAGGCAAACATAGATGTCATTGTGAGATGATAACGGTCTTAGAGGGTATACATCTATGTGAATGAGTCCTTGCTTTGAATTCCTGGAGAGCTGAGGGCTTTAAACTTCATTCTTACGACTCTAGTAGTTCATCCTGTAGACTGAAAGTCAAAAAGTAGAGGAAAAAACTTGCACCAAAGATGACTGGAAAAAAGTTTTCCAAAGGATATAAACAAGACTCCTGAAGAAATGACAAACTACATTTGTCTACTGAACCCTGTTGGCCTAATGAGTAAGGAAAATGCCTTGTGGAATTATTTGAAGAAAACAATGTGCCTGGAAAAGTGGGGTGGAAAGGGAAGGGGGCTTCTTCATCAGTGTCTTTGTACTGATGACCTGTAGAGTTGACCTCATGTTAAGAACTACACTTCCCCTTTTACTTAGGAGGTACAGCAATATTATCTTGGTGGGTTTTTCTTGGTCATTGTTTACAGTAAGAGGAGGGCTTGAAAGGGAGGTGTTGAGAAATAACAGAACCTTATAACACTTTAACATCTACCGTTCACAGATCTTGGAGTCTTTAATGAATATCAAATAAGCCACTCCTGTTACACATCTAAATGCCACTGGCCCCACTTCATAAATGGGTAAATTGAGACTGAGAAGGGTTAAGGGACTTGTCAAACTTTGTTCAGAAAGTCTATGTCAAAGCCAGGCATTCCTGACTGCTTTCTAGCCAGCACTTTCATTTCTCTGGTGTTTAATTAAAAGTCATAATGGAACTATATGCTTAACAGATAACAAAAATCTGTTGCTATTATCTGTTTGGTTTTCTACATGTGTTTTTGTAATGCTTCCAGATGACAAAAAATGTTTTTCAAATATTTTCAGATGCCTAAAAGATAAAAAAGTCCTCTTAACCTGTCCAATCTACCTTTTTTTCTGATGCAGGCAGAGGTGAATGGAGGGGTCAGGTTCTGTTTCTGAATCACTGTGGCTTATTCAGAGTGTGGTGCTGCTTCTCTCTGCCCACTGTCCCTCTCTTCAGTTTCCACTGTTGTGTGTTTGTGCTGTTTTTTAACATCTAAGTGGAGATATAAAATGGCTCTATCCACAATGACACATTTAGATTTGAGATGTTACACTGGCCAATATGCTCACAGTTAAGCTGTCTTTGTAATGTGTGTTTCCTTTATTACTGGTGAAAGTGGTTTCAGGCTTGCTGTGAGGAGCTGTGGAAAAATCCAGTTAGATTTATCATAGGTGTATTCTCTGTAGACTTCTAAAAAGATACAGTATCCCAGAACTTATTTTATATTTTGAAATTATTCTTAATATTTGTCGGAAGGCGCACAGAATGAAAATATCACAGTTTAACCTATCACACCTGTAACATCATGTCATTGTGATTTTTTGCGAGGAAGTGCGGTGAGCTTACATTTTGGAATAATGTTCTAAATCATTTATAAGGGGTTTATTTGTAAAAAGACCAGATTATATGTGAATGGTAATTTCTGATGCTATTAGGTATTCTGTCACTATCAGGCTCTGGTGATCCTCTATTATGATAAAATATTACTAAATATCAATTATATGATCAATACAAATAACTGTAGATTTTTCTTGAGGATGTGTTTTGTGCACAAAATTTTCAGAGATGCATGTGATAACATAAGCAACTGAGTTCAAAGCATGCAGTTAAGGTCTCAGTGTTAAGGACATATGGAGAGAGCTGCCCCCAAAATATCCCTGTGCTTTAGCTTCCTGTTTGTAGACTGTAGGAAACTAAGACTTCTTTCCTTATATGCTTTTTACTGTGAACTATTTCGGGGTACTGATTCCTTTGTTCTACTGTGTATTGCCCAACAGATCTTCAGTCTTTTTTGTGGTGTTCCTGTAGACAAAAGTACCAATATTTTTATTTGGGTATTACATGATCCTGTCAGTCAAGCGGCACCGCTCCTTTGAGAAACCTAAAGTCTCACTTGCCTCTGGTGTAGAAGACTCAATCCAAAAACCATTCAAACTGGGGAATTGATTCTAACCTGTATCGGCTGAAATCAGGTCTCCTTGCCTCACAAGCCAAATCTGTATCAGACCTGAAAAAAATCTTGAAGTGTTCTGAATCATGTCCTTATTCTTTAATCATGTTTCTCTATTAAGGAGAGTAGTATGATATCTAGTGTGATAAATGTGTTTGAACATCTGTGAATACTTCATGTATCTTCAGGCACTGTGTCAAAAGGTAGCTAAGTAGCATGTAGTTTTATTTTGTGGAAAATGTCATTGACACAAAATATTTGATTGTTGCACTTACATTTGCTTACTACTTTGCTTTTGATACCTAATTACTGGAGTAACTAGGTCTTCAATCATTAAAGCATAAGGAGGCATTAGATGCAACTGTATGTTTTTGGAGGGGAAAAAAGCAAGGTTGAGTGAGTAATATGTTAATCTGAGTAAATGGATCTTTCCCTGGAGATCTTCAGTTCTAGTGTTTTGCTGGGTTGCTGAACAGAGAGCACTGCTTTGATAGAAATGACTGCCAGATGTAGTTTTGCACCATAAACAGGACGATGCTTGTACTTCTGGAGCACCAGCAAGCAAACATTTCAGTATAGATCTCAGCTTGTTACAAAGACTTAGATCTCTCTGATATCTGGTTCCTGGGTTGCTAGGACACATGAAGAATGTTTTCATTGTCCAAAAAAAAAAAAAAGGGAAGAGAGCAGATGCTTTAGAAGACAGGTTACTAGTGCCTTGATCCACTCCCAAACTTTGTACATGTGCCCTGGGGCTAGGTCCAGATGCAGGCCTATGGAGAAAGTCCCCAGGTGACATGTTTAAAAAAAAAAAAAAAGACCAAAAAGGTCATTATGAGATTTATTTGTTTGGGAAACCTAGCTGGGTTCTCTTTACCAGCTACAGGCAGAAAAGAACATCTGTGTGCTGCAGGAACCGCAGTGGACTGTAGAAGACCTTGTTAAGAGATGTTGAAAGGGCTGTTGTCACCTTTGCATGCTCTCCATGCATGTCTGTTAAATGGCTGCTATCTTATCCTGAGTGAGTGAACATTCATTCAGATCTATCTGTCAGACAACATGAAAGCAATCAGATGGTAGAAACTAGGCTTAATATAGACAAGATATGGAGTATCATCAGCAAAACATTTTGCAGTCTCCTCTGATGGCTAAAACATGCTGAAAGGCAATGAACAGACAAATCTGTGTAGTTATCATGTGGAGGGTCCTTAGGTAAGAAAATTAAGACCAGTGTTACCTTTTGGAATAATGCTGAGTGAGGGTAGGAGAAAGTAGCTATTTCCAATTTTTCCTGTCAGATCTTAGAGTAGTGAATTCAGAACCATTAGTGGTCTAAAAGTCTTTTGGAAGGTCAATCATTTTAGTAACATTAGCAGCTGACTCAAGATTTCAACATTTTTTTTAACTTTTTTTTTTTTTCAAAAGTGGCTAAAAGCTAATTAAATGAGTGGATATTTTATCACTTCGTATTTTTTTTCATACATATCAATATACACTCAGTTTGGTATTGGATTCCAGAGGGAGATACAGGAAATCTGTGAAACCAAGTCTGTTTACAGTTTGATATTGGCATTTTTCCATTTAAAAAGAAATTGGAAGGTTTAAAAAGAAAAACATGCTTCTTGGGGAGCAAGTTAAGTCTTCAGAAATGCAGATATAATTCCTTGCTTTTGCCATGAGCTGCTTCTGCCCTTGTAGAAGTTGGTCAGTCTCTGTGTCTTGGTTATGCAAAGTGGGAATCACAGCACATCCCTATTTCCTAGTGATTGTGGTAGAACATATCTGCCAAAGTGTGAGGCAACCTTCTGGCAATGGAAGCTGTGCTGGGCTCCCTTTTGATGGGATGGCAATTACTGCATCTGTCTCAAGAAAGGGCTACCAAACATTTATTTAGGAAGATCTGACAGGTTACCACTGGAACATAAATTTAATAGCTTTAGCAAAGTTGTCCTAGGCTTTATATATTGTGCTGTTTGTTGCTGTCTGTGGCCACTTCTTTTTTTTTTAAAAAAAAAAAAAAAAAAACAAATAACACAAACCCACCACTTCCAAAGGACAACTTCATACAGTGCAACCCAGGTTCACAAGAGCTTCATGGTTTTTTGCTTTCTAACCAGCATAGAAGGCATGAGTAGGAGAGATACTAAATGCATTCCCAGCTGCAAGAAACATGGTCAAGGTTGTAAAGAGTGTTTCCTAGTCAAGACTGTGAACTATTTTATTTGAAAGAAAGCACAGCTCTGCTTCTTCATCTGAGGAAGGTTCCTCAACAGTCACTCAGCTTACATGGAAACAGTTCTAGTGTAACACATATGCCTGTAAACAATAGAGAAAGCTAAACCTTGTTCTTAGATTTGTCAGGCTTAACAATGAAATTTGTCTGAATTAGTGTTTGCTCCCTTTTGTGCTAAAGTAGACATATGACTTATTACATGCTATGAAGATAACATTTGACTTAGACTGAAGTATTTGTAACCCTTTTTTGTGTAGCTTTTTTGTTGTCAAAATTTTCTAATTTTTAAGTATTCTTTGTTGTGTCCTTCTTTCCTAACAAGGATAGGGGAGGAAAACATCCTACTGATTTATCTTCCCTTCATTCTGTGACCAGTCCATTTTTGTAAAGAAAGGCAGGGTCTTTTATCTTTGCTGTGCTGTCTCACTGCCTTCTAGCACTGCAATAAAATGCTTGTAAGAAACAAGAACCAGCCAATGCGCTTGACAGGTCTAAAACTTTCAGACTCTTCCTGTCCTGCAGGACTGCTTCTATAAAGTAATGCTGTACTCCTAATTTAGGGATACTTGACTTCCTGCAAGAAGGATACAAACTAATGGTTCCAGGCTTGTAGCTGTCACTAAAAGTTCAGGACCCTCTTCTGGTCTCGGATTTGTGATGTGAGATATATTTTACTAACTAGCCAGGCTTCTTATTAGTGGTCACTACTACATCAAAGAAAGTGGTAGCTTTGTGAGGCTGTAGAATTAGAAATACAGTCTGACTGATTTGGGGGAATGTTCTTGCAAGATCTGGCAACGACTATGATGGGTGTTATGTTCTATGGGGATGGGGGTTTTGAAGTGAGTTAATCATCTAGGTGCCAGTATTATCCCATTGGACATGAGAGCTCTACCCATAAGCCTTCTCTGAAAACCCTTGTTTGGTGACTTCTGATTAAAGTGTTCTGCTCAGTCAATCTTTTTATAGTCATTTGGTGTTTGGAGGCTTATATATTTAGACCTGGATGAAAGAAAATGTTGAAGTATTCAAATAATTAAATCGCAGTCTCCTTTTCAGTAGTGTGTGTGTGTATATATATTTTTTTTTTCCTCCTTTTGACCCTGTTTGTTTTGCACTTCCCATGGGAAGTCCTGCATATCTCTTTTAGCTAGTCATCTACCTCATATGGAATTGTAGCATATTGAAGATCTGGTTCTGTGGGGTCTGGAGAGTTTCCATGTGGTTTAAATAAGGAATACATTTGAGAAAATACAATCTGCTTGTGGATATGCTGGAAGCAGCAAAAGAGGCTAATTTTGTTTAGTTAATTATTCACTGATAATTATTTACTCAGCTCTACAAATTGATGGAAGCTTGTAATCATGTTGCTATGGCACCTGATGTCATTTATAAATGCTGAGTGAAGCAGCTCTATTTAATTGTAAAACTGGACACAACTATTGAACAAATGAAATCTGTCAAATGGAATTTTGTGAAAGAAATCTTACCAACAGAGTTTGCAAGTTAAGCACTAGTTGTAAATAAACTCTTCCCTGTGAACCTGAAAAGCACAGTTGCGCAGTTTTCTGACTCAAGCCTGCATATTATTATCTTGTTAGAGTAAGCAACATCTGAATAACAAATTCTGTTATCTGAAACTGCTTGAAGGCCTTTCTGAACTCTTTCTTCACTGTGAAACTATAGCTATTTTCTGTAATAGTCTTAGTCTTGCAAAACAGCCTTCCAGAGAAGACCACTCTATACAAGGCTTTGATGCAAAGACTTTCTAAATCTAATTTCCCAAGCAGTTTAGAAAGCAGTTCATGATCCTCCAACCATTAAAATATGAATATTATCAGCCCTACAACATTTAAATGTTTAATCCGCAAGCTGCAAAAAAAAGATTTAATTTCCTTAATGTAGGTGGACCTTCATTATTAATTCATTTGCTATATGTTTAATTGAGATAAATGCATATAGTCCTAAATTCAGCTATATATTTCCATATGCTTTTCTTTGTAATCTGGCCATGTATAATGTATCGTTATTTTAACAGCCCTACCAGCAAATTATTCTGCATGTACTTCTTTTCTAAGTTCTTTAAACATTTTTCTATATTGTGTGATTTCAATTGTTTCTGCTCCTTTCTTGGTAAATAGTTGAGGAGTAAGCACATTTTCAAGAGCTGTAGGGAGGCTAAGATGCCAGTTGCATTTTAACGATATGGTGCATTATCATTCTTACTGTAGCCAATTCTCTTTTAAATCATTGCAGTTTCTGCTTTAGCCTCCAGCTATAGAATTCTTTTCAAACCGACAGTGAACTTGGCAGGTTGCCAAGAGAAAAATAAAGGTGTTTTGGTCCACCAAAGTATTTTGAGTGGTTCTTAGTGATACAGTTTTCTTCTCTACATCTGCAAAACATTTTTTTTCTGAAGTGAATTTTCATGTGAAAAGCCTCCTTAATAATCACCAGTATTGTTTGTTTCAATGCAGTTATTTAACTGCACCCCTGGGTGCTTACAAAATAAACAAGAGAGTCTTCTAAAGAGTTTTAAAAGTGGCAGGTGCTTAGTCTGTGCCCCATTCATTTAGTTTGCAATGACATTTTTGTGCTAATCTATAGACAAACAAGAGACAGGTGACACACAGCATCAAGTACAATGTGCTAAGTCGACAAACTTTGGTACAGATAAAATGTTTGTGCTGCGTATGCCCACATTGGTAATATGCATTTATACTCTTCGTATTTAAGTTGTACTCTTTAGCATTGGTAATATCACAAACTTAAATGCTTATAAACTGACAGAGAATGGAGTATTTTGGGTGTTAGAGATTTCAAATCCCAGCCACCACCCCCCAATAAAAAATAATTGCTAATTCCTGTAAGCGAAGCATAGCTTTCATTTTTACTATTACTAAAATATAAACTAAACCAGACTGTTAACTGTAGATGAAATCGAAAAATTGTATTTCTGAAACTATGGCTATGAATATAGTTCATTCATTATAAAATACCATGTCTGTGGCTCTCTTAGCTGAACACTCTGAAGTGGTACATATAGATATTATAAATGTTATATTGTAAAATATGGGCAACAGAGAGTAGTACTAACTGAATTTAGCAGCAAATGGAAGCAGGATATTCATCATCCCTTCCCTGCTTTACAATCTAATCCATCGAGATACCAGATGAGCAACTGGCTCAAAGTTTTTTTTTTTTAATGATTTTGTTTGTAAGGAGGATGTCTATTTAGTGAGGATGAGATTGAGATTGGAGGACCAAGGGAAGATGAGACAGGAGGATAGAAGATTGACCACTCTTTTTTTTCATTAAGGCAGTTATTAATAATCTCTCCAAGGGGAGATGGTAAAGAAGAACAATATCTGTAGGTGTAGAGACATTGGAGAGGCTATGTGGTCCTACCATGCTGTTTAAAAATGCCATTAATCCGGGCAGAGCTCTGTAAGGCCTGTATTCCCTGCAACTGGTAGTTGTAGGAGACTTCCTATTCCATCTTTGCATTCCTATTTTGCTTCCGTTTATATACTACTTGTCCCTGACATCAGAAGAAACAGAATAACCTATTATATTATCAGTGTCACTGCTTTTGCATGTAAGGCCATGTATCGAATTGCTTTCCCTTACAAAATAAGAGGGGAGCTGCAGTGTGCACACACAGCTGTGTAGCTTTTGTAGTGCTTCACATTCCTCCTTATCCTGCTCAGTGGGAGGTGTAGTTGATGATAGAAAGGAATGGGCAGGGGGCTTGTTGCTGCAAGAGAAGAGAATGGCAGAGCTTTTTCCTACTGATTCATCCAAGCCCAACAAATGGGGCCAGTTTTGGGAACCAGAAGCTGGTTGTATGTAGCTAGTTTGTGCAAGTTGGCACACAGCATGAACAAAAAGCGTCATCAGTTCACATCAGAATACTGTCCTTGGGTCAAGGACAGTTGTCCTTGGGAGATTTATGTATGTGTTCTCAACTATCCTTATCATGTTTGACTATTAAAAATCCTTCCATCTCTGAAGTTTAAAGATTCATCAAAAAAAGAAAATAAGATTGGAATAAATTTTATTAATAATTGAATGTGTTCTTGTGGCATGTTCTTTTTTTTTCTTCCTCAGACTGAAATTTGTCCCGGACTTTGGGAAATGCAGAGTAAAACTTTATTATATTTAACCAAAACACAGCCCAGGCTTTGATGCAGTTATTGATGCAATTCTTGATCAGCAGGTACATAATTATCACCAATACTTCTTAAAGTACGTTGTTTTCATTATGGAAGGGGATAACAGATGTAAAGCTCTGCTTTCTTTATGAGCACTGATAAAATCACATTTCCTAAATGGAATGGGAGAGAGGCTGCTCTTGAAGATAAACTATAATCTAGACAATAGAGAGGCAGTAGATCTAATTTTCTGGACTTCAGTAAAGCGTTTGATAAGCTACCACTTGGGAAATGATTAGTTAACCCGTAGAAGATTTGGATTAGTAGAAGAAATGGATGGTGAGTAAGGAAGGAACAACAACATGTTTTTTTTCTGTAGAGGAGACACTAGGGAAATATGCCAAGGTGTTTGATATTTAAAAACCAATATATCTAGTATTTTTTTTAGTGATTTCTTGCGTGGGAAAAAAAGAGGGCTTAATAATAATACAGATGAGAAAGCAGCATTAGCACAAAAAGGGATCATAATTTTAAGCAAGTTGAATATGACTATGAACTCCCTAGAAAGACTGAGACCTGAATAGCACGAAGTGACTTTCAAACTCTTGTATGTAAGGGGTTCCTGTTCCACAGATGACAGCAGTGTGGAGAATGACAGTGCATGTTGGTGTGTACCACAGGATGATTCCAAAATACAGGACTGGGGAATGAAACACAAGGCTGGACTGAGCAAAATCTTAACATTGCACAAGGTATATATTGGTTACTGCATTTACATATGAGCCAACCATTTGAGCAGGAGGGTAGAAGTAGCAGTACAATCAAGAAAAAAGGTAACAATTTTATGAATGAAGACTTACAGCATACCTACATAGGACAGCAGCACTGTATGGGCAGAGATACCCATGCTGGCTCTGAACTCAGACATGCTGAAAGGGCAATTGCCTTTCGTGGGACTAGTATGAGTGTGGACGTAAGAACATTATTAAGCTCTTAGCTAAGAATCGAGTAGAAGCAAATCAGATTAATGACAGAACCTGGAAGCTGGAGTATAAATCTTGCAAATCTAAGTCAGGTGTTTTACTACTTTTTTTTTTTTTTTCCTCCAGGTTGTGTTGTCTTCTGTTTATGACAGGCAAGCTACTGCTGTCACTTATGTGCAAAAGCAATTAAAATAGTTTCTGCTGTTCTGACACCTGAGTTAGTTCCCATTTGCTTTGTTTTACAAACAAATGAGCTACGTTATTATCTATAGCGCTGACCATCCTTCCAAACAACCTATCATGTAAGTAGTTTGTATAAATAATTAAAAGCTGGGGTTCACAGTGGTGTCTGCAACAATGGGCTTGTTTTCTGCAACTTGATAGGAAAGATTTGATTTACATCTGCTCTGGGTATTTTATTCCCTGTCTTATTAAAGCTTACAACTTAGATATACTATAGTTCTTTATGGGGAACCTTGCCAAACATTTTCAGATGAAGAGAAATTTTCTCCAATTAAGAGATAGTATCAGTGGAATAGAGCGTTGTCACAGGATAATGGTCTCCTGCTGCTTTGTTAAATGCCAAGGTAAACCTGAGGCATTTATCAGAAATTAATGTCAAAGCAAAGTCGAGAGGTTTATCTTGAAAGCTGGAAACACTGAGCCTGTGAAAACGTTCTGTTAAAAAATAGTCCATGTTTTCTTGTGCATCCCTCCTCCCCCCAATTACACTTAGAAGGAAGAAAATTTTCTCTCTGGCACCAAATGCTGCCCCCAGAACTGGAGACAAACTTTCTGTTAGATGCACAAAAAGTCTGCTGAGTCTCTAACTTTAAGGTGAAGATGTGTAGTTTTGTCAGTTGTTTTGCAAGTATGTGTGAGCTTTACCATTGCATCCCATTACAAGGAGCTGATCTGGGGCTTTTAATTTCGTCAGACTTCACACAGCCCTGATGCAAAGTATGTTGAAGTCACCTGAAGCAAAAGGGAAGTTTGAACTAGAAAAACATAAGTATCCCTCAAAGCAAATACATAAATCTGCTGGGCTTGCTCTGTTATCAGGATAGGGTTTGAAGGAAGGGGCAGGATGTAGGAAAGAAGAGATGCAAGATAAAAATATAGCTTAATCATTTGGAAAGATGCAACAAAATGTCTTATAGCACAGAAGTAAGCTTTAGCGCTGTGTTCCCATTTGCTTCTCACAGACACTGAGTAAAGTTTGTCAGCTTGCTAACAGAAGAACCTATTTGTTATATCTAAGGCAAATCTTGTCAGCGGAGTAAATCCCTTTAAGTATTCTTGCTCTTTAGTTGCAACGCAACACTTTTGCTAGTGTCACAAGGTGTCTACTGCCTTTTAAACCCTAAATTAACCATATCAAATCAACCTTAATAGCTGCTTAGTCATGTGTTTAATCAGTCCAGAAATATGCATGAATTTTGATAACTGTCCTCAAATTTTCCCCTTCAATAAAATCTAAAATATTAATATTTGGAGGTCTTAATTTCTTTCCTTCCTCTTTTCTTTTTCTCTTTTCTCTTTTGTAGCAGTGACTGTTCTTTTGTCACTCCCCTTCTACTGGTGTATGAAAAAGCAATGAGTTGTTTTATCTTTCTCATTTAATGTTAACTCAATCATACTGTAAGCAAATGAGAAAAACTCTGAAAATTAATGTTTCAAATTTTCATGTAATCTGGAGATTAAAGACGATATATGTTCATCAACAGAATTGTTTCCTTGATATTTAAAAAATACATTCTTATGAAAACTATTTTCAGCAAAGATTAGATTACTATGTATTATTTGCAGACCATATATTGCTTTACTGAAAATCTAAAGGTGAAAACCACTGTATGTAGAAGTGAAGCTGAGCTGATTGCTTTCTATTGCTTGATCTTAGAGACTGGAAAAATACATTCATGCTGACGAGTCTAAGAAGAAATTAGTTCAGTCTTTAAAATTGCTTGTTCTTTGTCTGACTTATTCAGGGTAAATATTTTTCATTTGGGAATGTTCTGTTTTTCTTTAAAAATTAAGATGACCCTGGGCCTCACTCAAAATCTGAATGCTCCCAAAATATTAGACATGGTCCAGGTACTGCAGGTTTGTCCCAGCTAAACCCAAAACAATCAAACCACTGCAACAATAACAAAAAACTAAACCAACAACAACAAAACAAACCACACACCCCTAAAAAAAGCAACCCCAAAATGAAAACCCTGTGTTTCTTGTCCATATTAGCAGCATAACGTTGCTAAATCTTCATTTTAGATAACAATTCACCATTTTTAGGCCCTGGTAGTTACTTATCTAATTTATTAAGAAGCTGAAAGGATATGATTAAGGAGAAACAAGTGTTTTTCATTGTTTTGTTTCTCTCTCAGAGTGGATGGATTAATTTCAGGGCTGCTTTCAGAAGGCTAGATACTGGGTTGTACTGCAGCATACAATGTTTCATCAGACATGCTGCATTATGTCACATTAAGTGTTTCTATGAATTCATTTTAGTTTCTGAGATTTACTGAGGTATGAGAGATAAAGCCATTCCGTGAATATCTAGAAAGTGCCCACCAGTGGTGGGCAATCCTCTACCACCATATAGGGAGGACCCTTTTTCATTTAAAGTTGACAGAGTTTACAAGGAAATGCGGAGATAAAATGATGAAACAGTCCTAACAAATTAGCACATAGTATTAAAATTTTGTTCAGAAAAGATGTACATGATCCCGCAACGTTGGTGGATGTGGCAGGTTTCCCAGCCTAGCCACCACTTCAGCCCCCCAGTGTTCCTGATCTAATGTCTGTGTGGTGAGGCACGGATGGGAGTTGTGTGATTTAGCTATGCCACGTGGTGCAGGAGCATGTGTAATGCCAGACGGGAGGTAATGTGAACTAAAGACGATATAGCACTCCTGGAAGGAGGAGGAGAGGATGTATCTGTGTGGCTATGTCTGTAAATAACCAGTTCTCAAAAGCGATCTGCAGAAAGAGATGTGTTAGTAAAACATGCATTAATATTCACAGAAACATTTTATTCTTTGTTTTTAAATGTGCCTTGACTTGTGTCAAGCAATGAGGTGTCTCCAGAACCTTGGGATATTGTGCAAAAGAGAAAATTGTTAAATTGTTTGGCCTGCTGAAATAGCATTTTTATGAAAATGTTGAACAGCCTTCTGACGTGTCTCTTTCTTTGCTGAAAAACCTAATACGTTACCTTTGTTTCACAACCATGAAGTATTACTATACAATAAGTTTCATTGGGTATAAATAAAAAAGTACTTCACTGATTCCTTAAATTAGGAAAAACATTTCAGGGTAGGATACAGGGAAATGAGCAAATGACTCACCCCTTTACCTGGTTTTAGTCCTAGTAATAGGGTGGAGTAAATGGTGGAAATTTTAAATCTCTCTGGGTAGTTATGAAATAGAAATATTAAGATGAGAAATCACCTTCTTTATTCCTAGTTGGTGCATTCTGAAATTATATAGTCAGATGGCAACTTAACCGACTTATGAACTGAACCAAGGAAGTACTTTGCGCTAAAGCTAGAAATATTAACTGTTGCCAAATTAACCTCACCAAAGAATGAACTAGATCTGAGCTGATTCTGTTTCTCAACATGTGATGCTTTTTGATTACATATTAATTCCAGTATCACTGAGAGACAGGAATTTCCAGGCAATGTGAAACCATAATAATCCTGTAAGCAAAACTAGATGAAAGCTATGATGCTTTCAGTAATTGGTCTGCAATACTTTATACTTCAAAAGTAAAATAGTCTCATGACTATGTCTTCTAATTGTGAACATATTAATATACAACTTAAAACCTGGATCTCTCTTTGCAGGTCATTGTTATAATTGATACAACCAATGTTTCTTTTTTTGGTTCTAAACAACATAAGATCTTTTATGAAATTATCTTTGTCTCTGCTCTCCCTCTTTCAGTTTATCTTTTGATACATTCATAGTTAAAACAGCAAAAATTTGAGTCTTGACAGAAAATGGGATGTGTGTTTTATGAAAGTGTCCCAATATCAACTTGTGGAAAAAGCAGGAGGAGTCCAATGTTCTGGAGAAAAGACAAACACACAATCTTGGTGGAACAAGAGAATAGTATTAAAAAGCTGTGCATTTATACGTGCTGATTTTTTAAGAGTATTTGGAAGCTTTGGAGGGATATTTGGAGGCTTACCTGCAATGTCCATTCAAAACAATAGGCAGATCATCATCTTGCTGTAGGATAGCCATGATTTGGCTTTAGGTCACTGGTAGACCCAACTTTAATGCCAGAAAAATAAGTGAGGAAAAGCAGGAGTTTAAAACTAGGTCTTCTATACCTCAGTGAAGGCTCCCTTAGATTATAAAAATGAATCTATAATTTAGGGCAAATTGGAGCTGTTAGGATGAGGAGAAAATTCTGTGGATGGAAAGACCATTGCATAGCTCCAGGACCTTTTTGTTAGTTTATCATAGCAACAGTGCACTTAAATAGATGCAATTCTGGATATAAATCCCTGATGCTGCATTAAGGCTCTAGGGACTAGTCCTTTATCTCTCATAATCAGCTCTAGTTGCAGTATTGCCTATCTCCTGTAATTGTAAAGGCATTAGCAGTTGTCACGTTAGGATGTTAATTGAAGAACAACCTCGTGTTTCCATTCGTGGTTTTGCAGAGTAAATTGGATGCTACTTTTCATTGCATGGATGCAATGTGATTGTTATGTAGGTGAAGGACTGCAGGGCAGACCTGAATCCTAACTAACCTTTCACTGAGCAGTATTAAGTATACACTTTATGTATAACTGTGGTGCTAGGCACAGTGCACCTGAATCTGTTTGGCTGAAACCGGTGAGGGTTTTGCTATTGATTGCTACTAGGCTATGAACTGTGCTGTTGGGTCTGGTTGGTTTGAGTTGGAATATGTAATCCAACAGGTTTCAAGCCAGAATTTACAAAAACATATTTTGAATTTTAAAAAGTGAATAACTTGCTAGATTATTTGTTCAGATCAGAAATAACTGTGTAACCAGTGTCTAGGAGCTGAAGTTAGTAGGGACAGAACAGCGTGAACAGAATGTAATTCATAAACTGCTAGATATAAGAATAGTGTGACAGTAAAAATATACTATGAAATAGTTACACTGTCAAATCTCCAATTATAAAGACATATCAGAGGGAAGAGAGTTGTAACCCATTACACTGCTGCACATCCCCAAGGGTGATATCACAGTAAGGCTGAATACTGACTACTTACAGTAATTTCTAGTGGCTTCAATGGTTCATGGCAAAGAGATGAATATCAGAAGTCCCAATAATAGACTTTCTTGCCTAGGTTTCTATTTATAATGAAATTCTGTTCAGATTAGTGGAAAAAAGTACATCCAAAGACGAAAGGGAGTGAAAACTAAATAGAATTGCCACAGGATTTATTTTTGCTTTAACTTGTAGATGATGATTAAAAATGTGTATTGATTTGCAATTTGCCCTGATACTTGAAACTGATAAAAGCGTAAACTACTTCTTTGATTTAATAGCTTTATTAGAGCTGGGGCTGGGTAGAGTTATGTGGGGTCACTTTTTGCCTGGGGTTGCCTATCCATTTTCAGTAGAAGAAAAGAATCGAAATGAAGCACTGACAGATCCCATCTGGGCTCCCTGAGACAGCTGGTTTCAATACAGTCTGTCTAATGTTAGTATTGTGCCTTCAGTTGCTTTTGTTGGCATATCACAATAGCTTAATGTTTGGAGATAACACCTACAGAATGGACCTAGTCCATAGTGTGTTAGCAACATTTCCATGAATTAGAGAAATATTGGATATCTGTATACTGATTCAGCTGTAGAGAGTTAGGCGGTGTGTGTATGTATATATTTATAGAGATAAAATAGCCATAATAAGTGTGGTAAATACACAAACAAGATAAAACTAGGTCTAATTTTATAGATTTCCTTTGGGTTCCTTTATGTCTTTGACTAGCAGTAGGAGATCAAATAGACACTATATATATATATATATATTTTTTTTTTTTTAAATTTTAGCATTTTAGTATTGTATGTTGATGTTTGGTTTGGCTTATAAACATGCTGTGTGGGTCACACCCTTATTTAAATATCAGATTTTGTAATCCTTGAGTGTCAAAAGGGCAGCAGAATCACCTGGACAAAGATATTGGGATCTGGTGAGATATTTTTGCTGTGACTGTTTTTCTAGACATCACATCTTTGCATTTAATTTGGCTTTTCATCTTGTGTGAAGTGGCATTGATCATATTTAATATTCTATTATTTTACTAATTGTTACAGCTATTTTGAAAAAAATTCAAACTTCCCCTGCTTGAAAACTACATGAAGAATAGCGCCCAATCTATAGGGCAGAGAACGTGAGTAAAACACCATAACAAGCAGCAGCAATTGCACAGGGGTTAGGACTCATTTTGGGAGAACTGAAATTGGAGTCTAATGTGGGGAGAAAATAGCAGACTGGGAAAATGGCCATATTCCCTCAGGAACTTCAATGCAGCAATTCAGAAAAAAATACTGTGAGATTTCTAATGTACATGCAAATGCACACATCAGTATTGGTCCCTGAATCCTCTTCAGCTGAAATCTTATTTTGCAAAAATTAAGTTGCCTTCTGCCAGGAAAAATTACTGTTTGTCATTTATTCCAAGAGACTGCCTTGTCTTCTGTGATCAGTTCACTACATTTGCAATATGGAAACAACATATTTCCATTAATGCAGACATTCACTTCCATCTCCATAAGAATCCTGAAGCACACTACTCTAAATATAGAAGTGCTTGCTGTTCTTTCTGCCCCCCCCTTTCTTCAATTTCTTTTTTAAATGATGTAGTTAGATAGCTAAGATTGATTCTATAATCAAACCCAGCCCGTAAGATGACACTCACTTTGTGAATAGATAGCTTATCCACCTCCTATCCTAACGTTCAGATGTACAGCAGAGAACAGTAATTCTTTTAGTCTCCTCCTTGCTCCCTTTTTTTTTTTTTTTTTTTTTTTTATTCACAGGAAAGTATCTGTCTCTTATTGCCTGTTTCTGCTTTAAGTGAGATATTTTGTCCCACCAACCAGAAATAAAATTACAACTGCATTTTAAGGGTTGGTAACAGGAAGACCCATGTCTATCACTTGCAACAAGTGCAAGATACTCCACACATTTGTTTTCTAGGCTGTTGGATAATGCCTGTAAAATCTGGTTTTGTTTTTTTTTTTTTATTTGTTTCGTTAGATTATTTATTTATTTATTTTTTCCTGACATGCATACAAACCATGAACTTGCACTCTGCTTCTTTAATTGCAATGCAGTTTGGGGAAATGGAGGTTGAAAGATGGTAATCTGTGTATAGTGAACATATATGAATGGCAGTATGCTTTAATAAGAGCTATGGAAACAATGAGAGAAGTCTAAAATCAGAACTAAAAGGAAGAGTAAGAACAGGAAAGGTTACGATGTATTTTCTTATTTGGAGAGAGATTTTGCTGAAGAGTTAATAGAACTTCGATATGAAGAACTTCTGTAATTGTGCCTTTATGCTTTACATTTTCATTATTATTTAAATGGTGCTAAAATTAACTGCTTGAGCTGAAAGTAGGCAGGCTAAAAAAGGGCGGGGTGTGTGTCAGATAAAATGTGTAACATGCATTCTTTAGCATTTGTGACATAGTGTTTTGTTCTGGGCATTTTATGGTATGTTCCAGAGCCTGTTGGAGTGGAAAACGATGCCCCTTGTAACCAACTCCCATGTCTTTGTGTTAAATCACCCTTCCTTTCCCAGGTCTCCAAGCAACAGTATCTTAAAGATGAAATATTCATTTCTGAAACCTAATTTAATTTCAGAGTTGCCTGAGCTGCAGAGCTTATCAGTTCATGGAATCCACAAAATTCGATGAATTAACAACTCTTTTTCCATAGATGGAAGGTTATTTTTAATTTTTTTCAGGATCTTGTTAAAATGCATCTTCTGATTTTTAACTTTGGTTTGGTTGGCTATGATTTACTCATTTGTGATTAGGGAGAAGAAGAAAAACTAGAAGCAATAATCTTCCCATCAATAAATTTAAGGCATTGTTGCTTTGTAATAGCTATTAGCAACCCTGAACAGTGCAGAACCGTAAATAAATGAAGGTTGAAGCATTTCAGAGCTGTTTTCTGTTTCCCTTGGTTTAGTTCAGATTTTTAAAAACATATTTTGTCCAGAACCTTAAGATTATTTAACAGATAACTAGTGGCATATTTTAATCAGTTAAGTCAGTAACAAATGAGACCGGGCGTAAATCATTATGGAAATAATGAGTGCAAGGGTTCAGAAAGGCTGAGCTTTGTAAATGCTGCTATAAAATGAGTTAAGGTGAGTTCACCAAGAGCATCTGAGGATGCTTCCTTTATTCCTGTGAACTTTCAGTGACTGGCAGTTTGATGTCTGTGCTGCTGATGTTTACCCAAGTTTGCAAATCAAATACTTCTGACAGTTCTCAATTTATGTGTAGACACTATTGTCTCCTTTACCTTTTCTTGTACTAAATAACTACTAGTAGCTGGAGATTGGAATGCTTGGATACATTTCAGAGGTTCTTATCTGAAGCTAGGATTAATCATTAGTGCAGGCGAATCATAAATATTAGGCATTTATCTATTCATGAAGACTGCCATTGTTCCTTGTAACTGCTGGGTTTTCTGAAAACACAAAGCAGCAGTGAGATGATCCAAGACCAAATACCTCCTCCCTCCTGTCCACCTGTCCCTTGTGCTACTTTTGGTCTGGCCTCATATTCCCTGAACAAACAGGTGCAGAGGTGTCAGGATTCTCCTGGAGTAACTCCCCTGGAGTCACTGTGGGTGAAACAAGTGTTCCCCTTCTTGAATGTCTGCTGCTGATAGGTGTCATGAAGGAGATCCAGTAAAATCTGTTATTAGTCTTCTTGAGAAAAGCTTATAATGAGATGGTAGACAACATGAAATGAGTACAGTACTCTTTCTGTCGCTCTGCTCTACAGTATGGCTTCCACTGAGGCTATTGGGATTTACAGTAGCCATACAGCTAGAAAAATTTTCTCCAAGGAAAGAGTATCTTGGAGAGTTGCATTATTGTATCATAGGTATATTATGGAGCAGGTGTATGCAGACAGGACTTGTGCATCACTGACTTCAGCCTAAATATAAATAACATCTGCTGCTGCATAAGATATGTTAAGATCAGAATTAATGACTAAAACCTGAATCTTTAACCTGATGAAAAAGATTCACTTAGCTGCAATCAGGCACACTCATGTTCTGAGGAACTTAATAATTTTTATCCTT
Source organism: Athene cunicularia (assembly GCF_003259725.1). Classification (NCBI taxonomy): domain Eukaryota; kingdom Metazoa; phylum Chordata; class Aves; order Strigiformes; family Strigidae; genus Athene; species Athene cunicularia. Next base: position 14,355,022 of record NW_020799113.1, on the reverse strand, counting down.
CTGTATAAAAAAAATGCTGAAAACCCTAGTGGCTTTTTTTGTTGTTGGGCTTTTTATTTTCTTAGCTAGAATAAAAATGTTGCAAATGTTGGGAATTTGTAGATATTCCAAAATATTTCCCAGGAGTGGTATTGGGAGTTCTTAGAATGAATCTACATTTCAGGGCAAATTTTCAGTGTTTACTATGGTTCATAAATGTCAGTAACACAATCGCGTTTTTCAGCAGGAGAAATTACAAGCTTTAATTCAAGCACGCCTCATCACTTACTACCTATGCTTCTTTTGCAAACAACTAAGCAGAACAAATTCTCATGTGCAAGAAAGGAGTAAGCAGAAAGTGCTATAAAGATGTATTTTCTGAATAGTTTATATAAAACTCATATGGTGTTTGCATTTTTTTTTTTCGATTTATAATGTAAAGATGCTTTGGTCACAGGTATTTTTTTAAAATATCAGAAAATGAATAAATTTTCCAAGCCTGTGGTGATTTACAACTAAATCAACCCAAATATAAATCCTATAGCAAAATAGTAACCTTTTTGCAAGCTGAAGTATTTCTCTTGACTCACATGCTCAAGAAAAGACAGATAAAATAGATGAGTGTTACAATGCTCTGCGAAGGGTAGTGATCAGGGCTTCTGCTTGTGGAAGTGGAGAGCTTTGGCATCCTTAGCAAGGCAGGAACAAATTATCACCCCTTTATTTTTTAGAATTGTGGTTAGTTCTAATATTTCTTGCCACTACTTGTGCTGTGGTTTTACAAAGTTGTAGCCCTAAAACTTTAAGATTAAACAACTCTAAAAAAAAGTCCAATTAAAATGTAATGAGAATTTTCTGCAATAAAAGCTTCCTCACTGCAATGTAGGACACCTCCTAGAGACATACAGTGGTCTTCTCTAAAAAGAAACAAATCTGTGTGAAAGTATGATTCTAAAAGAGAGATCATTCCTGGAGGGCACAAGTAGTTTTGGATTATTTAAGATACTGTTGTGGAAGAAGAATTGAGAGGCAGGGCATTAGGCTGCTTCTCACCCTTTTGGCTAAGATCAAGTGTAGTGTGTAGTTTATCTTTGGGTTGTGTGTGTTTGGTTTGGGTTTTTTTTTTTGTTGTTTAAATTACACTGTGAGGAGACAGGAGACTCCACCTGGATTAAGGCAGATCTCAAATCGAGACAGCAACTATGAACCTATTGTGGAGGGATGCAATTCCTCCTCTTTGTGGAATGGTGAAATCGGTTTTTGTTCAATTGCTGATCAGCATGTAGGTCTTGACAGTGCTCAAGACAGAGCTATAGAGGAGAAAATACACTATAGAAAATTAACCAAACTGAGATCACAAGAAGTGTCTATAAGGAAATCGTGGAATCAGTTTTTATATCTTGTGCAGTCACACATGCATACGTTATTCTGGTATGATGCAATATATTTTAATATGCTGCAAAAGAGAGACCTCTGGATCACAAAGGCACTCAACTGTTTGATAACTTATATTTCAGAAGATAGGTTAACCAGTGGGTGTTCTTCCTTTAAATGTTATGATTGGGAGGAGAAAGTGGTTTGGAACAACTGTTGTTTCTGTTAGTATGTTCCTAATTATCAACGATGTGCATCAGTTCAGTGCAGAAAGCCTAAGTCTAGATTTCTTTTCACTGTTGCAATTATCTCCAGAAGCAGCACAATTTAGATCCTCATAATGGGTTGTGAACACTATGAGAAAGCTTAGATGATGCATACTGTGGTTTTTGAGAAAAATACGCAGTACAGAAAAAGTATATGCCCTGTATATACCTGCTGGAATGTAGGACCTGAATAAAGCAGGAATTGAAGAACAAATCATAGAGAAACCAAAAGTAATTACGTTATAGCCACTCCCCTTCTTACTGGCTCACCTTCAAGTTATCAATGTGTTTGCTGATCAAATGTAAACAGACCGTTGCTAGGAAGGAGAAATATTTAGAAACATTTTCTTATTCACATTAATAATGAAAAGTAACATTTGATTCCCTGGGCACTTTTTCAGCTCAGGCTCTGAAACTGAACCTAATTACCAATGTTGCATTACAAAGTGGAGCCTTTTCTGCTCAGGGAACAGAACAGGCATTAATGAGAGCTTTTATTTTTTTCTTATTGTATTTTTAAGATTTTCTGCACATTAAGTTTAGTTTATTCAACATGCTACTTCTTGCTTTAAAGTAGCAGACCAAAAATCACCAAACCCCAGCTCTCTTTGCCTTTTAGTTTGTGCTTGATTTATTTTTTTCCAGAGAGAAAATAAAACATTTTAATTTGACTTCACTGTCATATGGTTAGTTACCAACCTGAGATTTCAGTGAAATGTCCTTTGTTGAAGATTTAGAAAAACAATCAGTGTGCAGCAAATATTGATATGACTCTTAATGGCAATTTAGCTGATTAATATCCTTTCATGCTGCAAAGCAGCATGAAACGCAGTGTTTTAATGAACGCCAACAACAAAGAGCGTACCAGGTGTGTTACTAAGAAACAATCTCTAGTGTGATTTAATTAATCAAAGCATTGCATGGAGCAATTATGAGCAACCTCGTGTAAGTGGCAGTGGTACATGATCCTTGATTTAAAATTGGTTTTAAAGAAAGACATCATGGCTTAATAACTGTGTTTTGCCAGTCACAGAAGAAACCTTTGTTTAACCAGGTGTTTGTTTTTTGTGGTGGTTGTTCATTTTGAAAGTGAAGGGAGAATGAAACTGCTAAAGATTTTGAGTGTTGGTAATGGGATGGATGAAAAATCACTAGTCTATTGAATATGTTACTGATTCATATTCTTTGAGTGCTTTTCACCATGCACTTTTCCCTGAATCTGCTGACTTTTAAAATAATTTTCTGATGGGCTAAAGCTGCTCCTGCAGAGGAGGGGACGTTCCTGATCAGCCTCAGGTGGCAGCTAAGCATATGTATGTGATACCAAAGACAAATGGCCTGAACTGTGCTCTGCCAGGTTAGCAGAGCTGCTTCATGGGAGCATTTTGGCGAAGACAACAGTTCAGCTCATAGTCACAAGATTTAGAAGCAAGAATGAAACATTTCCAGAACAAGTGCCTGCCTGTTCTATTCAAAGCCAACCCCAAATCAGAACAGTCCACAGTGCTTAGCTGGAAACTTGAGGATTTTTCATTAAACGTATGACTGGAAAACAGACCTATTAGGAGAAACCTTCCTAATTCTCATGTGTTTGTTGAAGGAAAAATTATTGTGACTGACTTACCCTCTCAGTAGACATTGGGAAGGTTTATCGCCTGCCTTGTTCTTTTAGTGAGATTATAGTTGGAATATGTTACCACAGTGTGGCTAATTCCTCTGCTGTAAATAGTTTCCTTCAAACATCAAAGTAGCAAAAACATTGTTTAGATCTTAGCACAAACTACCGATGTGTGGATTTTCCCCTGCCCAAATCTCAGCTCCAATAGAACGTTGTTGTGCTTTAACAAGTACACTTACACTACTGACATGAGGTCTTTCACAGAATTTAATATAGTGGCATGTAGCTCAGACTCATTCCTTCTTGCAGAGGGACAAAAGCATGGAGAGTAGCTGTTAGATGCACAAGCATTTCTCTCTCAAAATTCTCTGTTAGGCATTTATAGATGAATTCGATTCCCTCTAGAAGCTGGAGACAAAAGAAGGTCACATGAAATTTCAGACATTAGTCCTTCAAGATAAGCATGTGCAAAAACTGCAGAGAATTAAAACCAATAACTCGACTAAACATTAATGGGTGGAGAAAACTTTATGTGAGATGAAAAATTCTACTATTCAGCAGTTTGATTTCTGTTCAGGGCACTTCTCAGAGCTTGTTAAATTAACACTTCTGTGTCATTGTGGTTTAAGATTTTACACTAAAAAAGGAAAGTGAGTACACAAACTCTGGGACAACTCCCACTGACATTATAGTGGGGAAATAGAGAAAACCTGAAACTTCCATTCTTCAATATCTGCAGGATCTTGGTATGCAAATAAACCCAGGACGTGAAAACCTTCTCATTTTGTATCAGGACTGTGTCCCAGGACATAAGAAGTACTGTCTGCAACTGTGTATACACTGAGAGAATGCATGTGCATTTTTGAACAGTTTAAAAATTAAGCTTATTTTTCCTTTAATTGGAGACACTCCCTTGGACCTTCAACTGTCCCTACGCAGCAGAGCTGAAACTCTTACCTGGACTGCTTAATGTTGTTTTTCTTAAAGCAGAGGGGTTGACATGCAGCAAACTATTTTGAAAATGACTCTTGGTCCTTATTTTGCTTCCTTCTAAGTTGCGTGCAACCTTTGTACAGTACACACTGATATTTTTCTGGAACAGTAAGAAGGAAGTTTTTCAGTTTCCTCTCAAAACCTGGAAATAGAAATTGAGCTCAAGATGGACTTTGTTCATATATTTAGGAGTCTAGATTTCCTCTATTGTAAAGAAAGCTGGCAAAAAAAATCTTTCTACTTGATGTGCTTTCTAGATTGTGGTGCCACACAAAGAGTAAAAACAAATACCCGTTCCCCTGGGTTCTTATCCTCCACATGAGGTGAGTGTAATGGTTGTGGAAATGTGAATGGATGCCGTGAATATCATGAAGTCATGAAGTAGCCTTGCCATTAAATGCATCCACATGGAAATGTGTCCTGCTGTGAGTGGGTGGCAGGGAGTTTTTGGCAGCAGTGGAGGGGGCTACAGCAGTGGCCCCCTGTGAGAAGCTTCTCAAAGCTCCCCCAGCTCCAAGCCGGACCTACCTTTGCACCAAGGTCGGGCCAATTAGCTGCACCTCTGCAATAACGTATTTAAGAAGGGGAACCTGGGAGGAGTGGTGGGAGCTGTGAGGAGGGGTTGCAAGGAGAACTTCTGTGTGAACACCAGGGTTAGGGGAAGAACGGAGGAGAGGGGGAAGGTGGGCCAGAGCAGAGACTCCCCTGTATCCCATGGCGAGACAGCAGGGCCGCCCCCCACCCAGGGGGGCTACAGTGGAGCAGGTACCGATTTGTGGCTGTGGAGAGCCCCACACCGACCCCAGTGACTCGTCCGAAGGAGGCCAGGACCCCATGGGAAGAAGGCCCCGCTGTTGTAGTTCGGCACTGGGAGGATTGCAACACGCGGGGGTGACCCACACACCCGTGGGGTGACTCATGTCGGAGTTGGTGTGTGGAGGGCTGACTGCTGTGAGAGGGGGACTGTGCTGGAACGGGGCAGGAGTGCCAGAAGTTCCTCCCCACCGCAAGGGGAAGGAAGCAGCAGGACTGACCACGGCCCCCGTTCCCTGCCCCTGCGCTGCTGGGGGAAAGGAGATAGAGAAATGGGGAGCAAAGCTGGGCCCGGGAAGAAGGGAGGGTGGGGGAAGGTGTTTTCAGGATGTGGTAATGCTGCTTATGGTCCTACTCTGTTAAATGTTGCTGTTAGTGTCTATTAGATTTATGTTCCTTTTTTCTTTCCCTAACAAGTCTGTCTCTTGCCTGTACCATAAAAAGGATGATGTCATCCCTCCCTGTCCTTATCTCAGTTTTCTGAGCCCTTTTATTTTGTCTTCCCAGCACTGAGGGGGACAGAGGGAGTCAGCAGCTTGTTTATTTGTCCCTTCTTAATGCTGGGGGGGGGGAAGTGGGGAGGGCGAGGCTGCGTGTGGTCAGTTCACCTCTGAGCTCAGACCACAACAAAGTTGAAAACACCATTTCTTTAGAGGAGCTGTATTTCAATTTGCCAGGCCAGTGGCAGTGGAGAATCTTTTTTTTTTCCCTGATGGTTTTGGGCTGCCTGACCAATGAGTATGAAGAAATGTCTGTGTGGACAGAGAAACGTAGAGGCTAGGCAACAGAGCACAGAATTAGTTTCACCAGAACAGGACAAAGCAGCAAAGTGGTATTGTGTGACAATGGGGCTCTAACACTGGAAGCACTGGGGAAGAAGGAAAGGACCTTGTCTGGTGCTATACTTGGAAAAGGTTAAGCAAAGCTTAGCTGAAGGGATATGGGCAGAAATAGACTGTAGGATTAACAGCACAAACAATGAGTTACAGCAGGTCAACTCTGGCCAATATAGGAATACTTAGACGAGGTCCCACCATGCTCTAGGTTAATTTAAGGAAATTATTCTTATGTATTTTCATAAAATTACTAACTACAATTGACTGAAAGTTATTATTTTTTGTTTGTTTGTTTGTTTGGTCAAAGAAGTTTCTTTAGCTTTAAGGCTGGGCCTGTCAGTAACATTATTTAATATTATGTTGCTGCCTGCATTTTGTTTTAAAGAGTCATGGCATTTAAAGATAAGCATAAGAGAATTAAGATGTCCAGGACATACAATCATCATGTCTCTTTATATATTACATGTGCTGAGGAAAAAAAACAGCAGAGAATGTTCTGTTTACATTTTATGTCTTAAGCTCCCCTAAAAGAAAGAGAGCTTGAAGTTTAACTTGAAAGTCAACCTATTATGCCCTTTATTTTAACACACAAAACTTGTGGGGTTTAAGATCAATCATGTAGAGGCCCAGAGGAATAAAGTACCAATAAAGTATCTCCCTTGGCTGTTAATTTTCTTGTTAAGGCAGGATTTTAACTATGTACATTGCAAATCAGACCACTTTAATACCTCTAAAGTAAGTGCAACTTCACCACATGTTAAAATTTAGTATTAACCACAAGCTTAAATTCTTCATTTTCTAGCAGTGTCCTTAAGGAAGCTCTGAAATGTGGGATGAGATTCACTTGACTCCAAGAGCTGGAATTTTAAAACAAACAAATCAAAGAATTTGATAAAAATCCTCTAAGATCCTCCATGAGGAGAAATTGCTTAAAGATTGCTTCATTTCCCCTTCCACCTCCACAATTCACAGCCTTTAGGGACAAGAGTTTCTACTTCTTTCTATAGATGTTCTTCAAGCCTACTGCTGTCAGAGGCAGCAGTTGCTGCTTCTGTCTTTTCTGTGCTGACTGCTTTTGCTTCCTCTTTACCCTCTTTTGCTGCACTGGAAGCCCATCTGGGTTAAAACTAGCACTGTCAGCAAAATAGGTCAGCCTAAACCCTCATGATTTCATACTCTAAGGAAAAAGAAGGTGAGTCCACAGAGCAGAGATGATCCTAGAGAACGTTTCCTCCTAATAGGCACGTGTAGAACTCTATATGCAAGTTTAACTGTTTTTGTTTTGTTTTCGTGTTTGGGTTTTTTTTTTGTGGTGTTGGTTTTTTTTGTTTGTTTGTTTGGTTGTTTTTTTTTAATTCTGGGACAGAGGGATTAGATATGCTTGGAAAAATGGTACATCTGAAAGATGAACATAAACCACATTGTGCCTCACAGAGGAAGGAATGATCCTTCATTTTTCTCATTGTTTTACAGTGTTGATGGTATTTTGACTACATCTGGATGTGGTGAACATGAAGCAGGTGTTTTAGACCCATGTGTCTTTCTCCCATTACAAAATTTTCTGCTCAGAGCCCTGAACTATGATAAGCCTACTTTAAGGGGAAAAAAAAAAAAAAAAAAAAAAAAGTCAACACAGGAGACCCCAACAACAGACAAAAAGCCCCATTCACCTTTAATATTAAAAACTCTTGTTAAATTCTCTACATTGGTGTTTTGTAACTATGAGTTGCCTTTAGGCTTGATGATTATAGGCAATACACAGTGCAACTTCTCCAAGATCACACCACTGCCAAACCGTGACTCATTCCCTAGTCCTACAGTCCTGCAGGGGACTAAGCTGTGCCAGACCTTTTCACAATTTATGTCTGTCTTTGTGCTGGATCAGCTGTGCTGGCTGACAAGCTCTATCATTAGCAAATCTAGGAATTCATGAGTCATGACTCAAAAGTTATGAAATTATCTTTCAAATCACAAGAGTTTATATGTATATATGCACATACATACACACACCCTCACATGGACACAAATTACGCAATATATAACTACAAATTAGGTTTATAGTATTTCTTTTTATTTGACACCTTATTTCATTGTCTCAGGTTTACATTTCGTTTACATTACATTTACATTTTCTTTACATGCTTGAAAGTTAGAAGCCTTTGCTTTGTTTTCAAGAAACCCCCCCACTCATTTTCTTATTTTACTGAAGATCTCTGGAAACTAGTTTTTAAAGAAGAAAACAAAAAAAAATTAAAGAAGTGAGCAATGTTGTTTTGGTGGATCAGAGTCAAGGTTGAAATACAAACATTTTCTGTCTCTGTCAGAAGCAGTTTTTCTCCTCCTCCAGTCTATGGTATGGTGATCTTACTTGGAGCAGTAGACCCTGCCTAAGCATTTATATCAAGGTATGTAAGGTTATACCTTTTCCTTGTATAAGATCCTAAATTTCTGTGCTGTACTTACAAGGTAGGAACATACACATGTATACAACTTGGGGTTGGAATCGGCTATAATGCGGCAATATGACAGATTGGCACTTGAAGTGTATAAAAGGCATATTTCTGATTTAGATTGTAGGAGCATAGATTATAGATTGAGGCTTCCAAATTGTCAGGGCTTTCTGAATTTCCACATAGAAGCAGTCAATACATAATGCATGACTTGCACATATTATGTTGTTCTTGTCGAGTCTTTCCCCCATCCCTCTGTTTTGTGCTTTGACAACATACGTGGTGAAGATAGTGTCTGTGCTCTGCAAAACTTGCAAGACTGCAGGTGTCTGCTATTGCTCTTTGGAGATTACAAAGGAGTTCTGTCAGCCTTTTCTTTCCTATGGGCCCTTAGTTGAAAGTGAATTTAAAAAAAAAAAAAAACAAAAAGCCAAAAAACAAACAAACAAGCCCCCCCCACACACACACAAAAAAAACCCCACCCAAAAAATACCAACAAACAAACAAACAAACCCAAACCAAAGAAAACCCACAACAAAACCAAACCATCAGAAATGTAAACCAGAGTGAGTGGAAACTATAGACTTCGGTTATTTATTGATTCAGGTAGCTGTTATTTGCTGGAACAGATTTTGCATCTGACAGTGGTAAATCAAACTCATTAGAGAATTTGCCCAGTGGAGGATGCTCTCCTGATAGCAACCATGGCTTGGGTAGGAGACTGGATTTATTCATGGTGATGTGTAACCAGGGAGACTGCTGATGATCTCCATTTCCACTGGGAAAAATAGTAATGAATTTAAACTGAGCTAGGAAGATTTAGGTTAGACATTAGGAAAATCTTTCTAATAGCAAAAAAGGGTGAGTACATAGATTGCCTAGAGATATGGAATTGGTGAAGATTTTTTAAGTCAATACTAGAGTCTAACATTGGAGGAACCTGTCACTACATGACAAAGCTAACCCAGTGCATCATATCTCACTTTAGAAGCATTATTGTGGGATAAAATAACTCTATATTAACATGTGGCCCAGTAAAAATATATGAAAAGCAAGGAACGCCTACATCTGGGTTATCTTGGTCTTTCAGGAAACGGTGGTTGTTTCAACTGGGTCACTATAGTTCACTGCATCTTTAAAACTAGCCTCTTTAGAAACCTAGCATCACTATTTGCTCATGTAATGAGCTGCTTTCTCTTCCCACTCCCAAGCTTTATTTCTGTCCTGTTTCTTTTAGAGGAGGAACAAGATTTCCCCCCGTATTTAAATAGAATCTTAAAATGGAATAAAACCTAGTCTATTTAAAATGAAAAAAAAAAAAAATCGTATTCCAAACTACTGCTGTCTAGAAGTAGGTGTTAGGGACTGTCTGTGCTTTCACAGCACACTTTATCATGAGTATTTCAAGGAGTGTGCTGCTACTGTTGTGAGCTATAGGGCATGTTTCTCCTGGGCTAGAGTCTGAACTCTTGTTCACCTCAGTGAGAAGTGGCTCAGGTATGGACTATGTAAAGACTTTGGATTAAGTACTCAGAAAGTAAACCAGAAGTAGAGAGGTGTTCCTCCTATAAAACCATGTGATTTCTGTACGAGGTGTAGGCTAGGCCCCTCCTGAAATTCAGGACAGGCCAAAATGCCCTAATACAGATTAAACAGTTTCAGACCACAGAAGCTGATCCATCTCTTGTTTAGGCATCTGTTCCCATGTTACACCCTCACAGCTTGGCAAGAGGTGAGGAACACAGGATTGTTTCTGGTTTCCCTTTACAGAAGGAGAGGAGACAAAGAAAATGCTCACTAAGAGATACGCACAGTGATGTGGGAAAAATTCAGGTATTCAAAATCACATAGGTTAATGTAGCCCTTAACTTATTTAAGTGGTTAAGATTACCATAGATGAGAATGGCACTTACTATAGTTGGAATATATACTATCTCCAAGAAGTAATAAAATAAATATACTAAAGTATTCTACTTGTTTGAAAACTGACTATGAAGAAATTTGCCCATTTTTCTTTCTAGTTATTAAAGAGGCCAGTGATACATCACCAGCATTTGGTTCAGCATGATAATCAAATAGCCCTAATGTTTGCTAAGAAGTATGTTAAAAAAAAAAAAAAAAAAAAAAAAAAAAAAAAAAAAGGTCAGTGGGAGAAAATTAACTCTGTCCCAGCCAAAAGCAGAACAGAAAATTTATATTCTTTCTTCCCATTTAGTCTGGTTAGAGGAGTAGGTCTTTTGAGCAGGGAAGTTTGCTGGTGTGTTGTTAGAGTTAGTTTCATCAAACCTTCTTAAATAAACTCTGAAGAGGGTGTGGATAATCAATACTATCCACGGGGCTAAGAAATTCTGTTAAAAGCAGTATCCATTCAGAACATTCACTCAGGTTGAGCATGTTTTAGAAAATGTGATGCCAAATAGCGTAAGGGCAAAAATCAGCATGATGCTGTTGAAATAACTTCAATGCACATGTGTCTTGCTGACCCCTACTGAACCATCTGAAAATTGGACTACTAAAACTGACTCTGCATCTTGCCTGATGTCTTGAAGCCTCTGGGACACCTGTCTTTTAATTGTCTCTTAAAAGGCCAGGCCTTGCTTCAGATACCTGTGTGATACCAAGTTGAAGATCACAGACTCTTGGAGACTTAAGGCAGAGCTAGAAACAGGATCCAGGTCTCCTTTTGCTCATGTTTGGGGAAAAAAAAAAAAAAGAAAAAAGTGTGACACACAGACTTCAAGAGGAGAGCATAAGTGGGAGAGTGTTCCAAGGCTGAACTTTGAGCATATGGGCAAGAAGAGTCTGCAATGAATGAAATTTTTTTTTTTTTTTTTTTTTTTTTTTTTAGGTGTTGCTTGATGCATGTGGGTCTTGGGCTTTCCATTGCATTAATCTGCTGCCTTTCCACTTGAATACACCTGTGAAAATCAGCCTCTGTAAGAGGTGTTGCTTACATAATTAATATATTTGTCCCTAAGTTTTCAAGGCAAACAAGTTAAATCCTTTTGTATAGGCCCTCTCTTCAAGTGCATATAGCGTCTGAGTAGTTCTACACTGAGTGTGAAGAAGTGCTTGAAGTATTGAAGATACTTGGGATACAGCTGTGTGTGTTGCAGCACATTTCTCTGGGGTTCTGAAGTCTTACATTTGATAATTTGATAAGCATATGAAATTTAATAAAGTCTAATTAACATTGTGTAATAAAATGTACAGTAAATGCTGTTTATATATCTCACACTGATAAACGGGACATTTTATGTCATAATGTCTGAACAGTTAGCTGCATGTGTGCTAAATGTTGCTTTTAATTAAACAATAAAGAATGTAACAACCTTTATTGTATTGTTGTAAATTTTGATGTGGTACAACAATTTGATTCCTTAAAAATTAATTGCCTAGGAGTGTGTTTAAGTAATATTGATTATGCTGGTGCCTCATGTTGATCTGTGATACTTAACCCAGCATTTAAAATATCTTTTTTCCATTATACATTTGTGATGCAAGAATAAAAGCAAAGTACAAAACAAATAGGCACTTGAATTCTAATAGCAATAAGCAATAAATGTCAGGCATCTGGAAATTATGGTTGCAATTTCATCAGAGTACACTTTGTTCTTCTATTATGCCTGCATGAATTTTGCTACAGGCAAAATCTATTACAGATAACAGTTAAGAACCTTTCTAATCTACACAGATAGTCCTGGAAAAATGCTAAGGAACGAAATGTTGGAAAATGTAATATTACAAAGTAAAACTGACACTTGTAGGAAATAATGGGATCATATTTAGAACTGCAGAGATAATTTCCTTAAGATCATGTTGAAACAGAAATTTCTGGGATGTTTAGTTCTGCTGAAGGGCATATAACTACTGATATGCAGTTGTGTCATTAAACGTGTTTGGGTACTGTATATAGATAGATATTTATCTCTATACTATGGACTAGTTATTTTGCTTGTTTAATGATTGTACCTTAAAGAGCAGTTACAAAGTCGGAGCATACATTAGAAGCCAGTACTTTTCCATTGCCAATGATTATATTTGAGTAGTGGCCATTTCTGCTCCAGGTCATCTCTATGCCTGTAAAAGTATTCATTTTATACTTTTTCTCATGCATTATGATGCTTTAAAACTCTTTAATTGACACTGAAGATTTATGACCTGTTGATCAATTATAATTCTGTCAAGTTCTAAAAGTAGATTTCTTATTTTACATAGCATTTTGGTGCCAAAATGCTGTGTTATAGACAGCTTCAATTCATCCTAGGGTTGCACTGGAATAATACAAAGCTTAGACTGGAGTAAGGATGACACAGCTGTTAGAAAGATGTTTAATGTTTTGTAGTTATACTTTTGCTCTGGGATATAACATAAAATTGAAAGGATAATTTGATTTGTGCTCTTTAAACAATCTCTTTACCAGATTGAAAGAAGGTGTATTGGCTTGCGTTCGTCTCTACCTTTTTAGTAAGAAAGTCTAAATTTTTCTTTCAGTGTAAACATCCATCCTAGAATTTTTTTCCTTACTTGCTAAGGAAGATTTCTTTTGCAATAATAAAATGTACAAATATATGATTTGCATCTGCGGTTTGCTTTCTTCGCTAACTAGGTGTTCTTTTCAGTAACGACTAGAAGGTAGTTAAGCATAAAACTTCGTTCATATTCGTGCAGTAAACAGCACAATAATGGAACTGCTAAAACATGTATTTGTACAGTGGCTGCAGTTCTCTTTTTATGAATAGGTATCTTGTTACAATGTCATGAAATGGGATTGAAATAATTTTGAGATAATTATATCCTGCTTCAAAAATGTATCTTTTGTCCTGATGAGTCAAATAGTCTTTGGGGAAAGTCTTTGTTGCCAAAACGTTTAGTGGATGTAAGGGTGGAAGAGTTTTAAGGAATTCATCTGGAACAAGAATTTGTTTTACTTTTTGATGTATGGCTCAACATCAGTGAAACTGGAGAACCGTAAATCTCTAAAATTCTTGTCCTACTCCTTTTATTTAGGAAAAAATAGAACTTAAAGTAGATGCAGGAACACATCTTTACTAGTAGAAGGAAAAAGTTCATTTTATTTTATAATTAAAATTAAGATGCTTCTTTCACTCATTGGTGTGGTATCTGGACATCCTTCGGGTTTTTGGTGGAATCTATAAAGGAATGTTTGTTAAATATAAAATAGTTAATGACTTCAAACAATCTATTTCTAGTTTTACATGTTTCAGAGATGGGAAAATCTTTATAATGTTTTCTCCATGTAATTTTTTGGAGGGAAAGGATAGTTCCATTTGGCTGTGAGAATGTTCTACTCATCTATAAAGAGCACTGAGAAACACCTATATTGAGTTTTCCATTTCTTTGTCTTTTGGTAGACTTGCAGTCACTTAAGTACTTGAGGAGTAAATGCTAACTTGCACTATTTGTATTTAGAAATGTTTTCTTTGAACAGAGAGATCGAATTTGGCTTCAGAAAAGGGAAACAAAACAGTCAAAAATGCTGCAAGCGACATGGTTGATAGACTTGGGAGAAGTATAAGTTTTTGTGTTCATTCCAGCAAAGATATGTAGATTTACTGAGTCATGAAGAAGAGTCCATGCCAACTGTCCATTAACCATCTATAAAATTCAGTAATTTAGCTGATAAGAATATTTTTGGTTTCTTTCCTACTCCCTTGCCCTGCTCTTGGTGATGCGCACTTCAGTACCATGACCACGTGATAGTGTTGGCCGCTGTGCCTACAAAGGTTTCAGCAGTCCATGTGTGTCTTCCAAAATGATGTGAGCTGAACAGAAATGCTGAAGGTGAAAATGAAGCTTTATATTGTGTGATCTATTAGAATGTTCGTGATGTCTTCTCATGGGTGTTCTTGTTCTGAAACGTATGATCAGTCCAACTGAAGAAGTATGAAAACACTTTTATATTTAATATCAGAATGAACAAAGTATATGAATGCCTTTGATGCCACTAGAGTTGCAAACCCTAGGGCTAGAATTTGTTGTGATTGTGCATATCTATGAGGTTTTAACATAAAGAGGACAGATTTTGCCTTAATTGGGACTATGTGTGTGATGGGGGTTGAGATTTCAGGTCTTGTTGTGAGATCACAATCAGACTCTAGACGTTGGTATTATTTTTACAAGAAGAACATGCAACCATAGGAACAAACACAACCCTTTTTAAAGATGTGTGCTGTATTAAGCACCAAGTTAATATTCAGTTTGCAGCTGGTTATACATAGTAACTTTTATATTCAGATCAAATACTTATTTGAATAGAATTTATTCCGAATGGCATACAAAGATCATCTCCCTGTATACTTAGTGGAATGTAATTTTGAATGAAAATGGTTTATCTGAATAAATTTGCTCATAATTTTGCTGATTATGGGCAGAAGTCTTGTATTTTCATGTAAATTTCTGGTACTGTAAGCTTTCTGTCTCTGTTGAAGTTTTATATTTGGATAATTTAAAAATTCTAGATACTATAATAAAATGTACAAAACATCTAAAAAGACATTTTTTCATCAACCTGAGATTTTTAATTCAATTCCCTGGTGTATGTCAAGAGCATTTTAAACATCAGTAGTTTATTCATTTTGAAGCCCTGTAGTTCTAATAGTGTTCAGCATACCCTTAGTTCAGGATCACAGAATTCCCTCCAGATCTATTCATTGTATCATTGATTCACTTGCCCTGTTTTGAACCCAATGACCCTTATTAGTGTCCTACAGTTGCCTTTAGATATTGCTGATTCCTTGGTTCTTCCTCAGTTTTGCTTTGAGTTTGAGCAGGTTATAAATATTTCTCTTCTCTGCCACAGAATTCCTGCCAGCCCAGGGTATATTCCCTGCATTTTGTGAAATGCAAGAATTATCCAAGATCTGAAGACCTTCTCCTTGTGGCTTCTAATTGGTTTTCTTTACATAAAAAAACCAAAAACCAAAAAACAAACAAAAAAACCAAACAAACAAACAAAAAAAAACCCCAAACAAACAAACAAAACCACCTTCCTCTGATGTCTCCTGAGGTTCAGGTGACTATACACCCATGCAAATCGCAATCACAGATATAATTCTGTCATTGCTTTGTGCCATGCTGCCTTGGGTCTCCATTGATTAATTCACAAATTTAAAACACTGTCATCTTCCTGAACATGCTCTTTGAATCTGTTTCTTCAAAGTTCTTTGCTAAAGCTTTTTTTCCCACAGCCACATATGTTCTAACTCCTCAATTTTGCTAAAATGCTTCTCCCACATTATACGTTCTTTCATGCTGTCCCTTTCTACCCTCCCTAAAATGATTCATGAGGCCACTGCTATGTGCTGCTTAAAACCTCACCTAACAAGTTGTTTGAGGAATTAACATTATCTTAGCACATAGTTGTTATACTTTTAAAAGATGGATCAAGTGTAAGTTGTGCCCATTTGAATTACCTTCACCTTGTCTTTCTGTCCTCCATATATTATTTCTTTTCTGTGGTTCCAGAGAAAACAGGTCCTACTAGATGGGCTTGGCACCAGGACCAACCCAGTGAGGACTCTCCTTGAAAGACTCTGAACAGGAGAAGTTAGTTGTAACACAACCTCATCCTTTCTTATTGCTAGCATAATTTTCTCACTCCTTATAATGAAAATCAAGGCACTTCCATGTCCTAATTTATGTTAGGACAGTTTTGGGCACTTGTGGCTATTGGATACATTATTTTTGCTCCTCTCCTTCCCATCCCTCCCCCCAAAACCCTCGTTAAACATTTCAGTTCTTCTAGGTTACTTAGTCCAGTCTCAGTAACTAGGGGCTTAAACTGTGAGTTTAAACATTTAGTTATCTTTATATTATGTAAATCTGACCTGCAAGGTGTGTGCTATATTTTCAGTTTTTCTTTCATGGAATAAAACTTGAGCTGCAGATATTTTTGATTACCGTAAAACACTGATTTGAGCATGAACATATATCCTTGCCTTTTACAGGGCACAGAGATTTTGGGAGAGATGCTGTCTGGTAGGTTCACCTGTGCTTTATGTTGACTGCACTGTCAGAAAATCCTGTGAGGTTCTGTAATCTGATGTGGTCTTGATATCAGTTGAAAATCTCACAGCCTGTGTGATACAAATGAGAAAGACCAGATGCATGAAAAGCACAGTGCAGAGTGGGAATTTGACAAGTGCAGAGATAAAGTGGGGCAACATGGACCTCAGCCAACTTGAAAACTTGGAGTTCTTGCATAACTGAGTTCTGGGCTTCCTTATGACCTTTAAAAATAAATAAATAAAATTTTGTCTGTCTGCACATATCTATAAAGTGAGAATGGTGATATTTCTCTTCTCTGTGAAGCTCTGTGTAAGACCAAGGGAATGTTCTAAATTATTAAGTAAACTCTGCTACTCTAACAGCACAGATGTCAAGCGAGTCCAGGAGACCAGGCTTTTTACATTAAAAACAATTTAATACAACATTATCAACTAAGTCAAGTATCCAAATTCTGGATGGTTTCTTCTGCATTCTTTCTGATCAGTTGTGGTTTTTTTGTTTGTTTGTTTTTTGTTTTGTTTTTTGTTTGTTTTTTTTTCTTCCCATGTCATCCCTTTCCCTTTCAAACTCTCAGAATAAGGAAAAAAATAAATTAATGGGCTAACTTGTGGAGTGTTGCCACCCTTATTTTCATTTACAGTCATGGAAAAAGGGGACTAATATTTGCTATTCATTTACTAGCGATTCTGTACCATTTATTTTTTAGGTTTTCTTGTGTAGTGACGGGGGGTGGGGTGATGTTTGTGTTTAGAAAGGTTTGCACCCAGTCAATAGATTACAGGTAGAACAACACAATTTTAGATGGGAAACTTGCTGAGCGATATATTTTCCTCTCTTATTGTATGGATTCCAGATTCTCTACAGTGGAAGCTGTGACCTACTTAACACAAATGAGATGGCTTAATGGCTACTGATTGGTTGTTAGAGTGTTTTCTTTAAATATACATATCCATCATCAGCTGCTTTGTAATAATAAATGTCTTCTGTGTTATCCCATTTGTTTATATCACAAAGTAATGTGTCATACTATAAAATGCAAATGTGTTCATTGAGATAAGTTTGTTTTATCCTGATGTTGAGTAGCGTAGCTACATTACATGACATACAAGGTGTCAACTAATTAGGTATTAACATATTTCATGTAATTGAATTTCAGAAATCATTTCTCTGAAGTGAATAGTCCTCTAAAGTGTTAGGCAAGAGCTACCAAAAAACACCAGTGTACAAGAAATCAGAGATATCCAGTGAAGGGAATTTGTATCCAGAGATGTGATAAGATGACCAAGGCAGTGCACAGATAACATGAGATAACATCTTTATTCTGGTATTGGTTATGTGTCTTGTTCATCAATGTAATGACGGACTTTTCCTTTAGTAAAGAGGGAAGATATTTCTAATGTTATTAAACTATAAATGAACATAAGCTGAAACTTCTGTTTTTTTTTTTTTTTTTCCCACCAAATCATTACAAACCAGATGGCTATTTATTTCTAATATTCAAAATTTTTGTACTGTATGCAAAGGGAGTTAAGAACACCTACCTGATAGTTTCATAACTGATTCTATTTTGCTTGTGCACTATTAGAGAAAAGGAGAAAAAGAACAACCAAATTATGAAGCAACTATATTTGAAGCAAATCCCTTAAAGGTGTTATTTATTTTTTCAAAAGGAGTCATTGTTAGAATCCTAAAGGAGTAAAATTAGCTTGTTTGGACTGAATTCAGCAGGAGCAAAACAAGGTCAGTGTAAGATCTTGATAGTATGATGTTAGGTAGTGGATGTCCATGAATACTGGATAGATCATCTGGAAGTTTAGAATTATGATTTATTTTTAAGTATCAAGCTCTTGGTTAGATATCCAAAAGTGCTTCCATTCTAATGAAATGTGGTCTTTCACTTTAAAACTCTTCTGACCTTCTTCAGGAACGTCACTAAAATGGACACATCCACCTCACAGCTTTGACTTAGGGTCTCATCACGATCAACCTGTCTTTATACACCCACCCTCCAAAATCTGCAGTCAGTATATTCCTGGTATTTTTGGATGCACTAACTGCCTCCCCAAACTGTAAGTTTATGGACAGCGAAAAAAATATTTTTCTTGTGTGGACTGTGTTCTTGTATGGTCAATTAATCTTTTGTTTTTTCTCTGAATCATGCAGATGTGTTTACTGGGGTAGAGATGGAATCAATGAGGACTGTTTTACCCCTGTTACAAACACACTCCTCTACACCCACATGGGCTGATCCCAACTGGCTAATCACTTCTGTCTACATTTCACTTCGTGGAATGTTTGCATTTTTAGTGTGAATTAATTCCCAAATTCATTGCACGGAAAAGTCCTCTGTTTGAAAGCTAACACATACCAATTATGAAGATATGCCTCCCTAGTCAATTAAAATGTGCAGGTACAATAACTTTACCATCAACAGCTTTGGTGTTTATCTAGAAAGTTTTATATAAAGAAATATATTGAAATAGAATTGGGAAATGAGCCCATTAGAAATATCTTCTTACTACTAGATGCTGAAAAGGTAACTTAGGAGTACTGGATTCAGTACTGACTGGCTGTGTTGATATGAATGAACCCTCACTATTTCAGTGACCAGGGAAAGATTCACTCTGGATGAGGAGGAAGTAGGACGAAAAAAACACATTAAGCTCTATTTATCTAACTATAAGGACTCAGATTACAAAAGACGACTATCTTCACAGATAATTAGATTTACATAGTTCTTGTGTAGGGGGCAATTTTGCTTCTGCAGCCTGGCTATCCTTTGCGCAGAGCAGTAGTTCTTTATCCACAAGCCAATGGGAATACAGTGAACCACTGTAATGACAATAACAATAAAACAGGCAGTTTTATTTAGAAGATGGAACATAATAAACTGTGCAAAGTATTTGGAGTGAAATACGTAGTGTTCCCCAGAGTCTGACAAATCTTTTCTTAGGAACACACAGACGTCACCTATTAACCGGAGGAAGTCTAAACCTAGTATCAAGAGGTTGATCTGCCACTCTAACAGCACAGATGTCAAGCAAGTCCAGGAGACCAGACCAGGAGAGGGCTCCAGGAACCTGTATTAGCCAAGATGGCAGTATGTGTTATTGCTTGTAAGAACTATTTAAGGTTAGGTTTCCGTTTGCTGCAGTCATGCTACGCAGCACTCAGGTGCTGCAGTTTTGCCTGTTTCCATCAGGAACTCAGAGCTTTCTCATCTCTTCTCCTTACCTTGCTCGTTACTTTCCCTTATTCATGTTTCAGTAAGATCTTTAAAAGGATTGTCTTACTCTGGGGAAACCGTACCTGTAAGTGATGATTTATCATTGCACAACTCTGCCAGATAAGATATGGTAGCCTAAAAGGTCTTAGATTACGCTTCAAACAGTGGGAAACAAAAAAGCATAATTTCTTGGAAGTGTTTTATAGATTTATAGTAGTTTATAGCTTATGCCTGTCAAAATCTGTGGTTACCCATTCACAAAAAAAAAAAAACCCAACCCCAAGTGAGAGATGGATGTTTGGCTAGGTCAAGTTTCATGCAAGTGGAACAGTTTGGTGGGTAAGGTGTCTAAAGGACCTCTATCTCTTCCTCCTGCTAGTGGTCTTGCAGATTCCACCGAGTCTGTTGTGGTCTGGTTCAGTGTTTTCTGACAGGTTGTGCTTTCTCTCATTCTGTGATCTCACTCTTAAAACTTTGCACTCAGAATTTTTGGCGTATGCAACATCCAGCTGGAGTTATGCCCTACTTTTGACAGTGGTGTGACTGTTTTCCTGAAGCAGATGTTTTTATTTTAACCTTTCTACAGTTCCTCTCAACAGTAACTTCATAGTCAGGTGGACAGGTAGCATTTTGCTATTGTTACCAGCCACCTTTGTATTTCTAAACAAAAGCAGCTCATGAGGAAGAAAATAAATCCACATTCCCTCTTGCTGAAGTACTCACTTGTGCAGGTGTAGGACTTATTCAGGACAAAAAGTTTTGTTGTGTGACCCTGGAATAGGTATGCCAGTATCTTATGGGATGTAAATCTGTGTGGGTGTTTGCTAGTGACCTCAGAGAAGCCAGACTGGGACCTAGCTTCAGAGAGTACCTCTGAATGTGGTCATAACATGCAGCATCTTAAAGTCATGTAAGAACCAAAACCACATATATGAGTCATCTTTAAGAAGATTGTCATGTAGCTACTTAACCACTAAAAAAAAAGAGAAGAGGAGATAGTTTCTTTTTCTTCTTTTAGGCACTTCTGCTTGACCAGGTTAAGGTTATAACTCTGAGCTACTCTTCCTTCTGTGTGCAAGGGGGAAGAAGTTCAGTCTAGTAAAATGTTATTGCCCACCTCATACTTGCTAGCTGTAGATCTACACAGCTGCATAAGGCAGTTACTCCACACAAAGGTATGGGATTTCCTTCACTGGGATGGAGAAGGTGGCTTGACTTGCTCTAATTAGTTAATTTACACATATGCCAGGAGCACAAGCTTAGCCCTTATCCTTCTTGTATATCAGTGTCTTTATAGAACTGAAGCCTTAAATGAAAGGCAGTTCTCAATTTTCTTCCTAGGGAAAAAAAAAACAAAAAAACAAAACAAAAAAAAACCTCTATGCAGAAATGGAAGATAAAGAGGGGAAAAAAACCCTAATGCAATACCAGTTCTTATCTTTATCTCAGTTGGAACTGGGTGAGTATTGAACTAGGTACAGCATCATAACTAATGTGATTCAGCATGATTAATTGTCGTGGTATGTGTAATACCTCCAGTTGCTTTCACAGAGCTGCTACTAAAGAAATATTTCAGTCGACAGCAAAGTGATTGGTTAATGGCAGACATGGGGAATAATTGACAACTCAGCCAAAACACCTGGGGATGAAATATATTTTGTCAAAGAGCTAAAACCCTTGTGTTGAGAAAAAGCATTTTTTCCCTCTGATCCATTCTGTCAACAAAATACTTTTCATCAGAAACATCAAAGCTGTTTCATCTGCAAATTTCATTTTTTGAATCCCTTAATCTATTCTGTTGACAAAAATTTCTGTCAACTGCCTCAAACCATTGTATTAACAAATTTCTTTTTGTCAATCACGATTTATTCTTTTGGCAAATGCTTTCTATAATACTCTGCTTCATTCTGTGGAGAGAATACATAAGTCAGTCTCCATCTTAATTTTTTAGGAAGTGAAAGTTGAAAGTAAAAGTAGTGTCATAGTTGCTAATCTACTGAATCTCTCCACTAACTTGGCTTATTTTAAACACATCCTGTTGAAGTTTCTGCTGAATAATGCAAAAAATTGAAGTAAGAAAGTTGTAGGTGCAATAAAATCACATTTCCCATTTAATATTTTCTTTGCAGTACCTGCTAATCATAGCTTTCAGGCTCATAATACAAAGATGATCTCTGATGAGATGTACTTTAACTGGTTTCTAGATGTCAATATACTGGAGGCTTATTGTAACCTGATTATAACGAACTATTGAAACAAAACAAAATATTGCAGCTACACAAATGTATTTCATGCTAATTTAGCATTAACCAATACAGTATAAAAATGAATTCTACCAAGTTCATTCCTTAAAAATATGTATCTGTTTAAAAGCAGAATCATATAAAGCTAAAGCTTTGAGTGTAAAATGCTAATAATATACATTAAAAAAAAAAAAAGGTTATTAGTGTGATAGCTAATCTTTATATCTACAACTAGAAAAAAGTCTCTAAAATTTTCTGATCCATGTATAAGACAAGATAATGGATGGACAGTGGTTTATTTCCTGTGCATCATTGGTCTGTATCAGATATCTCCTTGACTTGTCTGATTCTGATCATTGAGGTGTTTATTTTTCAGGCATTTCCTTAATTTCCAGATCAAAGATAATAAATGTATTTGGGATTATAAGGGAAGATATACGCAGCCTAACTACTGGGTAATTTTTTTTTGTGTGCAGTGTATAACTCCATATTTACCACATGGTGAACCAGATTGTAAAATAGAATTGTACTATTAGTATCTTATTGAAGGTCTTTGCATATGATCCTGCGGAAACCCTTCAGAAATTGAGTTTCATCTCAAAAAAATAGAATCATCTTAGAAATTTTTGCTGTAATGGTTAACTTTTCTGAGCTATGGGAAAAATTAAGCAGTAACCTTGAGTCCTTGGCAGTGCATCATAATGTGTTTGAGTCATAGTTTCAACTCAGCCTCTGCTGGCTAGAAAAGAGCAGTATGCTGTTTCCTTGTACCTGGCCAATTCTTTTCATCAAAAATTCTGGATTCTGCCACCATGTAGTCTGGCATGCTAATATATGCCAGGAATTGGTGAGCACTTGGCATATGTGGCTAAAAAAAGTGTGCCTTATGAGTAGTGAATACGGCACTATGGATATAATTTTTTCACTGAAAATGGTTAGAACAGTTGAAATTGAAACTGTAAGAGAAAGAACACTGCAAGAAATACCAGAGTGGTATCAGCCCTTTCTGATAATGTCCCTGTTTCCCCTCTTATGTGTATGGAGAAGTCCCACAGTTCTGACTTGTCCAGCACGTTGTGCTCAGTCTGTCAGTCCCCTACCCAAAGAAGGGACAACCACAGAATTACAAAAAATGGCAATAAAAGATTAGTACTAACATTAAAACAGAATAGAGATATTCTCAGCTGGGATAAACTCCTACATTTGCATCCAGGTGCTACTTGAACAAACAGTTCAGTACATCTGTAATTTGTGGCTGACTGTCCAGAATGCCTTTACCTGGGGCCTTTGAAATTTTCAAAGCGAGGCCATTGAGATAATACTATTGTTTAGCTGTGGATTCTGATGAGACATGGACCGATCATCTCCTATCCCAGTCCCGTGTTTAAAAACCATGCATGAGAACCAAACTGCCTTTTGGACAAACATTAGGGAATTTCTGACTTCCTGCAAACTTTCAGGAGTCCTGCAGCAGGGTATTCTGGGGTGGTTCTTGAAAGATAAATGAAGACTGTAGTTTTAAACAAGTATGTGTCACAGCATCTGAGGTAGGCTTTTCGTGATAAGGTTGGTCACTGGGAGATTCATAGGCCAGCTGACCAGTCCAAGATTAAACATGTCCCCAGAATAGGCATTACATTATTATTTCTTATTTAATTTTCACAAATGTAAATTGAAAAATCTTTAGAAATGAATCAATCCTCATTTTCTTTGAAATTAAATATTACTGTGGGGGGACTCTCTCCAGTCTCAACTCAGCCTGTTCTTTTTGTTAAGGAGTAGTCTGTGTTCAGTATTATTTCTGCTGACTCAAATATTTTTCACTGTTGTGCAGTTTTGGAGAGACTTTAAGTCTTGCTATAAATTAATATTTTTTATTTTTCCTTGCTGTGTGCTTCCTGCATTCTGGATCTGCTTTTCATGGATTTAATTTCACACTTTAATGTCAATTTCATCTCTGGAGTTTTTTCCTTTTATCTACAGAAGGGCTACAAAAGAGTTGCTTTCTATAAAGTCTGCACTATGCAATCGAGTTGACAGGTCATCATTTATTAGCATCTTTCATTAGAATGTTAGGAATTTGGCATGTCATTCTATTGGAAAGAATGTATAATTGATTGATTGACACTGATCAAAATTTGTTTTTCCATCTGCTGTCACACCAGATACCGAGAATAATGAATTGCGTGTAATGTCAATAATTCCTAGAAAAATATGGAATAGTGAATCAAGGGAGTATTTTGCTCAACACTATTTCTGCTACTTTAAGAGGCTCCTAAACTCTTGAAGCGTAAGACTTATTAAGGTTAAATTTTACATCAAAAATTGTTAGTTTCTGACATAATATAAAAGCTAAAAATTAAAAAGTCTATTATTTCTCTCCCATATAACAAGTCAGAGGAACCCAGTGTATTTTAAATAAAAATGATTAAAAAAAAAAAAAAAAAAGAAAAGAAAGAAAAAGGATGATAATAAATATAATGTAAAAGTAGGGGGGGAATACTCTTGTATAGCCACTTATCTCTTTAGGGCTAATTGAAGGAGAAAGTGGTTCTAATTTAGCCTTTGATCCTGAGGACAACTATACATCTGATAATTATAACTTTGAGCCAAGTACTGGTTTTGAGCAATATGTAAACTATGTATGTATGCTTGACTCAGCACTAAAGGAGTTTTATTCTCTTTTCATAATCTAGAAAACCTGTATTGATCACAGCTGCCCTAATGACAGAGGAAGCTGCTAGGAAGAACATTTGGGCAGTAGAGGAAAAGTGTGGATACCTGAATAGAAAACTTGTTTTTGGAAACACACATTTGACTTCAGGAAGTGCAGCTGTCTTCAGCGGAGGCATACCTTGTTGGGGTTGTTCTAGACAAGCTCAACACCAAGTCTGTGGGCATAAAGAGAAGGGAAGTGGGAGGAATGAGGGCTTTTCAATTGGCTGTACAGGCACCTGCCTAAGCTTGAAGTCAAGAGACCTATAGAGGAGCATTAACTTTTTCCCTGTTGGGGATGAGGTTAATAAAGAGAAATGAAAAGAATATATCTGTTCTATGGATTTTTCCAGTGGAGATGAAGTATACTGGGAGCTGATTACAGTTTAATGCATTACTATAAAGAAAGGACAATGCTGTGTAGAAAAGATTTTGTGTGTAGAAAGTAAAAGCAAAATTTGACATTTAACTGCTTTCTCCAAAGGTCAAAGATATGTTACTGTTTTGTTTAATGAAGGCAATAATCACCCATGTTCTCTACACCCTTTAAAGTCCCTCCTCGCCCCCACTATTTTTTTCTAATTGACATGAAATGAGAGAGACAAATGTTGAAGAATGTGCACAATGATTATATTGCTGAAGGAGAAAGGCCACACTGTAGCACATCTTATTACTTTACTGAGGTCCAAGCTTATCATTGAAGTTGGTGGGATTCATTCATTGCTCCTATGGGAGAAAAAAAATGACTTGCACATAGAATATGATCCAGAAGCAGTTTACAGTGAGTCTTTTTGGAGATGTGTGAGTCTCCTCCTTGGAGATTTAATTTACAGATTATTTTTATTATTAGGAAATTACTAGCCTCTCCTATTCTCACACTATGTGGGAGGATGGAACTGGTATTCCACCATTTCACTCTGCCTGGGTAGGAAGAATTAAATAAATATTGAAATATCTTAATGTTATTAAAAAAAAAAAAAAAAAAAAAAAAAAAAAAACTTGAAATAACCAAGAGAACAGCCAAACATTCCTTGATGCAGCCATACCAGCTGAGCTGCAATTATAAAATCTTATTCCTTGAAGAAAGATGCATTTTCAGTGGAACACACAGTTTCATCATGACACAATAGGGGGAACACAGTTGAGAGGATTTGACAACGTAGACCTGATTTCTGTTCCTGGCTTTGCCATTTTCCTTGAGAAACTCCTCTTATTCTGTTTCATTGTCTGTAATATAAAATAAGGGTATTTTTCCTCCCTTGTGAAGCACTGGAATACCCATAGTATCACATAATAATACATTGTTACAGTAACTGCTAGTTGTAAGAGCTAAATCACAATGGAAAGCTTGTTTCAAGTTTATATTTTTTTTTTTAGTGTCGTCTATAGACAGGGTGAACTGCCTTCTGTATACCAAATATGCTAATTTCCTTTGTCCTGATTCAGTTTGTTCACACTACAGCTGCAGAAGAAGGGTCTGCATCATTTGTTCATGCTATATATTGTAAACTTTATGTTTGTTTCTGAAGATTTTAGCTTTTTGCTGCAGCACTAACAGTAGGATGGAGTACCAGAACGTATGTTTGTAAAATTTACTATTGGTCCCTGTAATGACCCTGATTTCACTTAAACAATTAAAAATCGTCTGAGAGAATAACTCTGTCTGCAACAATTCTCATGATTCCTGAACACCAGCCTGCCATGTAGGCAGATAGAAAATACAGCCTGCACTACCTGTAAATACATGCATATCATTAGTGCATATATTAGCGGTGTCAAGAGCTGATGAGATCATAGTTGATAGTAGTTGATGATATAGGATAAGTGGGTGGTGAGTTAAATCATTTTTAAATCCATCTATTCCAGAATTCACTCAGCTGGACCTGACTCCCCTCCTGTCTTGTATCAGCTGATGTAAAATCAGGAACATCTCTGCTGAAGGCAGGTCAGTTATGCTGTGTAGAACAGGTGAAGGTAGAAAAAAAGTGATTGGTTCCTACTCTAGTCCTCGATTAAAGCAAACTGTGTTGCAGAAGACAATGGAGTTATATCTGTCTAAAACTTGTCAGATTCAAAGCAATTACATGTTGACAGATTACTATAAAACATTATGGATTTTTTAAACTAGAGATTTCTAGAAAGTGTATACAATAGTCTTAGTTTTACTCTTCCTTGATAATATTGCATTCTAACGTGGGTAAAAGCAGGATTTACTTCCATCGTTGAATTCTCTTTTGCCAACGATCCAGCAATATATTGCATTTTAGACAGGTGTACTCTAATGGATGTCTCTAAACAATTTGAACATGGCTAGTTGATTAATTTTTGTTGTTGTTGTTATAACAAATATTAAACTCTGCAAACAGCTAGCTAAGTACTGAGTGCTGCCAGGATTTCATTGCTGAATACACAATATTCTCATCTTTTATGCTTATAGACACCTATATAGCCTGTTTGATTTCTGTGAAGCTGATCTAGGGAACTCAGTCTATTTCCTTTTATTGTGATGCCAGAATGAAAAATTGTTAGTGGAAATGAGCTGATTATTTGGAAAGAACTTTATATCTGTCCATAGTCATTAGTCTGTCCTAACTTGCATTGGCTCCTTATATTGTGCACTGTAACTTTTATTCTTTCTTTGGTGTTTAAATCTCCTTGATCAATAGCATCTTACATTGTAGTTTTCTTGTTGCGATGTTTTTCTGTCCTCTATCTTCTAACATACATGAGCACACATACTCCTAAGAAGAAATCATCATTCATCCTTCTCCATAGCATGCATATTGCTTAATTTTATATAGACAGAGATGTCATTCTAGGGATTTTCAGTTAAATTTTGTGAGATAACTGATAGCTATGCCATTAGAGATAATTTTATTAAGCAAGGACAGCATTAGGACTTAAACGGACTCAAAACATATATACCTAACCAAAAGAAGCAGGAGTGGTGGTTGAGATCAATGTGAAATGTGCTATAAACTGGTTTATTTAAATACCACTTGTGTTTATATTGGGTGCTCTACTAGTAGGATTAGCAACTTGCTATCTGAATTCCAGGCAACCATGGAGAGTTTATATGAAAAAATAAGGATACAACTGAGCAAATACTGTATTTCATAGTACAAGGCTGAAATACTGTGTTTTCTGTTATCTCATTTGCCTGTTTATGCAATATAAAAACTTTGGTGTTTCAACATTGCTCACTTCCAGCTCAATTAAGACTGTCTTCCTGAATAATGATTTAACAAGAGCTCTCCTTCATCTACAGTCAACTTCATGTCTAAAGCAAGGAACTGTTTTACAAATCACAACCGCATCAGAAATTTCTTTTACAGTGTAAGAACTATGAAAGACCTAAATTCAGTTCTCTGTCTTGCTGATAACTGCCAGGCTGTCCCAGACTGCTCAAGGCATATAAAATGAATAAAAGGCATTTGGGGGGTTATGAAGCTACTTGAGTCATTGCAGAATAGGAACCTCTTCAATGTGTGCAGTATGAGGCTTGGGTGCGTGTTCTTTTGATGTGCTAAATACCTTTTGCCTTTGTCCTTATATACATTTCCAAATTCTGCAGCTTTTCTTCTTTTCTCCCCAACTATCTGTTTTTTGTGCTGGCTTTGAATTGCATGTGCTTGGAGATTTGAGCATTCCAGTGAGGCTGATTGTTTCACTTATGTGAACTTACTTGTGTTCTATTATATTAGTATCCTGGTTTTGCTGAGCAAAGCAGCACAGCAGGTCCAGCAGCTGCCAGTGGTAGAGAATGTGCCAGACCAAGCCAAGAGCAGCTGTTTCTCTTTTTCCTAAGTTTGACATGGGTTCAGTGTCAATTTTTTATGTCTTTCCTGGTATTTTTCCTTCCTAACCAAGAAAATCTTTAAGAGATAATAAATGAGTCTTGGAAGTGACACCTGTCAGCAGACAATTGGGTTTTCTCTGAACTGTAGAGAGGATGAAGCCAATTATATTGAGCAGGCTAAGTTCCCTACTGAAGTATGCCATACACCATTTTGTTTAGCTGATATAATACTGTACCTAAACTAAACTAAGGATGCAACCAGATTTAAACTAACATGGGAAAAGCATGCATCTTCCCCCTTTATTCCTCTTATCAGTTTGGAAGTTGTGAAATCCTGTGTTTATGCATGTTGACAACTAGAAGTGCATGAGCTCCTGTCTGATTTAGGCCTTTGTGATAAATTTCCTCTCTGCTTTGAGCATATATACCTCAAGCTTTCCAGATTTTCTGACTTTTAGCACTAAGATCTTCTTTGGTTTGTTTAAAGGGAGGCTGACCTTTCTACTCACTGTGGAGTATTCTAATTGGTTTAAATGAGGTCCGTAATTATTTGAAGTATCTGATTCTACTATTCAGTATCTTAAGATGCCTGTCATAAAAGCTGCTATAAAAACACATATTGACTTTCAACAAATACTGACTTTCCTGTGATAACTCATCAACCAGTTAAGTGACTCCTAGTATTGGGTAGGGAACGTGTCTGTTGACTTAGAGGCTTAATGTGTAGACAGCTAAAGTCAGTGAGAATCTTTCTATTAACTTTGAGAAGGACCAGATCAGGATCCGAAGAATTGGGGTGTGGGGGACATCCTGCAGAATGGAATTGAGAAAAGGAGATTTATGTTTCTCCCTTTATGTTAATGCAAAATCTAGCCCTGTCTTTAATTTTTAGATTAATACAGGCTAGTAGTGCTGAGCAGCTGCCTCTTCACATTCCAGTGTCTGCCTGCACAGAAATAACTGATACATGAAGTAGTATAGCAGAGGTACAAAGACAATGCAAATCTTGGCTGGTGCCTACAGCAATGGGTCCATCTCTCTTGTGAACCTTGAAAGGGTCTGTTCATTTCCCATGATGCTGTGGGCTAAGTGAGGATGGATTGCTCTCTGAGTGGAGAAGAGGACCTTGTACGTGAGCTTTCTTTGACTTCATCCTTGCAGCAATTGTCCTATTTTGAATGGTTTTTTAATTGCCACCTGTTTTTTTGTTTATTTTAAACTCTCACCTTTTTTTTTTCCCTACCTTCCCTTCTGGGTCCATGTGCTTAAATGGAAATTTTGTGTGCTGCTTTCTCCTCTCTCTGTGCCTAATACCTAATTGCCAGTAGTGGAGAAAAAAAAAAAAAAAAAAAAAAAAAAAAA
>NW_020799113.1:14235376-14325267 GCF_003259725.1 Athene cunicularia | reverse complement strand
TTAAAACAGTTAACCCTGAATTTCTTAGTTTCTGTGAGAATTCATATAGATGATGGATCATTTCAGTGACACTAGAATAAGTACAGTACTGATACGTTACTATCTCACCAGTGATGTCCTTGCAATTTCAAATGTGCCTTGATACTTGCTTTCATCAGTCCCATTGAGGTTCCAGTGTAGCTGGTGAAGTTGCACATAGGTGTTCAGTTTTAGTTCAGTGTTTAAAAGAAAACCCAACAAACCTTCAAAAGCTTTCAAAAAAATAACACTTTTCCCCCATCATATTTCTTAAACCAGTTCTCTTCTAGGGTTGTGTGGCTGTTCACTTATTATACATGTAGTTTTAAAGTTAAATCTAAACAAGATTATTGATAATTCACATTATTTAAATATGTAAATAAGGAATCTGCTGTCTATATAAGACAATAGAATAAAGCAAACGCATCATAAATGGAGGCCACTACTGTAAGTGGACATATTGTATATGATGATGATAATACATGTAACAATAATGAACAAAATAAGCAATAAACACACACATTTAACATAAGGATTTCAGAAGAAGATCCACCATTAGTCAATGAAATAAAAAACCTTCAACAACCAAACAACAAAACCCAGACCTACCAGATCTATTAATTTCTGTGTGGCAGTGACAGGACAAAATTAAACACTTCTAGAAAGTCTAAAAAAGCCTGTCGAAACTACAGCTGACTGGTATCTCCTCCAGGAAGTAGAATATGTGCTATTGGTTTCAATTAGCTGCTCCACTATTCTAGAATTATTTGGGTTTTTTTCATTTCCTCGTCATGTCATACCCCAGGTTGTCAAAATTCTCTTGCAATGATGTATGAAAACGTGTATACAGTATACTTTCTTTAACCAGATATGTGATTATCTTATAATTACATGAAACTCTACTGAAAATTAATCTATTTCAGATTCCCCTGATTCTTATGATTTTTCTAAATGGTGTTTTAACTCTAAGACGCTACAAAAAAAATCCTGGGTTTTTTTTTTTTTTTGTTTTTTTTTTGTTTTTTTTTTTTTTACAATTATATGGAAATAGTTAACAGAACTTCATTTAAAATCTATTTTAATACTCCGTGATTATTTCCCTCTTGCAATTGTACGTGCAGAATTATATTGATGGAATGGCAAATGGTTATCAGCTTTAAAAGAAACCTCAAAAATACTAATTGTTTTCTTAGATCTGATTTCAATCTGATCATACTTGATATTCAAGTATTATTTCCTATGAACTTCTTCCTGGTTTGGCTGACCAGTGATCTGTAAATCTTTATCAGAAGTGTTAATTGTGTGTCATTCCTTTCAGTTTATAGACACTTGATCTGATCATCTCAG
The DNA here is from genome assembly GCF_003259725.1 of Athene cunicularia. NCBI lineage: Eukaryota > Metazoa > Chordata > Aves > Strigiformes > Strigidae > Athene > Athene cunicularia. The sequence goes on along the minus strand of NW_020799113.1, from coordinate 14,323,902 downwards.
ATACAGTCCAACATAAATGTTTATGAGACTATGTGGAAGTACAGTTTACCATAAATCTGGTAAACCTATTCCTCCCATTTTCTTCAAGACCTACCATGATTTATTTTTGGTCCTTGGTTCATTCCAATCTCATATGGATCTTAAAATATATATAGCTATTTGCTTTCTCTGTTTCTTAGAGGATTCTTGTTGAAGATGTTAATGAAATAAACATGGTGTAAGACCCGCTAATGTAAATGGAAACACTCTTATTCCATTAATTAATTGTAGTAGGGCCTGGATCAAGGTGGCAAACTTGATTCTGCAGTTATGAGCTAAGTGACGGAGGTTGGAGGGGTGTTCAGAGCACACAGCATTATGAAACTGTGGGGTTGTAGAGTAACATCCTCTAGTTCCCTTTCTATATACCAGAGAAAGTCAGACTGTCTCAAAGGAACATGACACACTTGATTTAACTTTGTTATATTAAATGACGTACAGATCCAGTTCTCCTCTCTGTCCCTCATGGTGCTTTCTTGAGACTTCAGTGCTGATAAAAGTACCTCCTCATATTTGTTTTTATATCTGCTCATAGAAATAACCTCCTATATGGTTCCCAGGTCACAGGAGGAGATGGAAATTCTCCACTCCATAGACAATGGCAGCCAAAGGAAACTAAGTGCATAAGTATGTAAAATATTACATTCTGGCAATTTAGCTTTGTACTACTGAATCTTCATTAAAATGTGAGTTCACGCTTCCCACCCTATCTACTCCTCAGAATGATCTCAGTTTGGAAAGGCCAGATTCAAGTTCATAAAGTATATTTTTAATTTGCCATATTTTAATATCATTTTGTTGTCTATTTCAGTAAAACACTGCATTTCCATTGAATTTGATTTGTGAGATCTTTTTTTTTTTTTTCCCCTGGCTGTTGCCAGGACAACAAAAGCAGTTTTGTGCTCCAGTACATTGAAGCTAGTATGCACTGTATCTATTAGCCTTCAGAAATACTGCTGAAATAATATAAAATGTATTGAATATGTGAGATTTTTAGATTACATTTACAGTGGAAAACAATTTTGTTTTCAGTGTACGTTAAGATCTGTATGGCTCAGTATTGATTTTTACTTCAACCATCGTGTTCTGGTATCTGGCTTGGTCATTATACTGGTATTCCCTCTGGAAATCCAGCTTTTCGACATAAAAGGAGTCATGCTAAATGGAAATGACTAATGACTAAGGAGAACAGTTACTATGATACTTCCCTGAATTTAAAAATCCAAAAGATTGTGAAGACTTTCTGCTGTAGCTAAACCTTCTCTGAGATGTGCTTTGAATGAAATGATTCTAGTACTGCGAAAATGGCTGCAAGTGAATCTGCAAAGGACCAAGAGCTTCCAGTGTCATTCCTGGCAAACACAATTTTTGCTTATCTCACTAGGAGTTTGAGGTCACCCAGCATCCAGCTGGATGGGAGGGAATTACAAAGAGTTTCATCTGATAGGTTGAACTGCTTCAGATACGGTAAAGAATTAAGAAAGGTCTTTAAAAAGTACTGCTAGTATCTATACCCAGGTGCTTTAAAAACTGTTTAAATTCAGGTGCTGCTTGTGTTAGGCAGCCTAGCAGTCATATTGTTTTTGCAGGATTATTGTGTCACAACCATAAAGTCATCATGGTTGAGTTAACAACTAGACTAGGTGGCAGGTGGTAGTTTTATGTCCCTTAATTGTATCTTACTTCTAGGATTCTGAGGGAATTGACAGTTACATAGTACAGAATGCTAGTCCATGTGAAAATAAAGTAAATCTACACACCATTTTTACTGTTTTGGGTGGTAAATAAACATGCTATTTTTGCATAATTTGGACATGAAATCCTTCTACACTGTAGGTGAGGTTATTTTCCTGCTGCTCTCATACCTGAATAACATATATAGGTCACTGACTCAGATGCACAGAAAACTTTAAACACATGCTTAAAACTGTAACATATACTCAGCACTGAAATTAATGTGCATAAAGCATAAAATTAAGCATCTCTTGATTGCTAGAGGCCCAACGAACTCACAAGCCCTCCAAAAGAGTTTCCAGCCCAAAAGTTTTCCAGCCGAATAACAGAACATTATCTACTTATCTTTGAAAAGATATGAGGTTGGAGGTATCAAAAATATGTTCAAATATGTAGACATCGTTTCACACACTTCCCACCATCAATACATGAGATAGTACATTGCTCCATGTATTAGATAAGCAGTTAATGACAATATGTTTATTTTTGACTTGACTACTTGATAATGTCACAATGTACAATTGTAGATGTTACAACATATTGACTTAATGGTTTGTGATGTGAAGTATAGTTTTTATATAAAGACCATTCGTACTGTAACAAGGACTGTCATTTCTATCTCGGTGTGGATGTTTTCATCAGATAGCTATTGCTACTGAAAAAGTGCCTGGGAAAGGTTCATTCTTAGTAGCTGATACTCAAGAAGTTCACCTAGGGAGCACTTCCATTGATTTTTTAATTTTTTTTTTTAAAAAAAAAACTTTTTTCTTTCCTTAGGTTTGTTTACTTAATTCTGTTACCTTTTTAGGTGTATGTTCTTTGTGTGGGATGGTTGTTTGGGGTTGATTTTTTTTTTTTTTTGTTAGTTTGTAGTAGATTTTTGTTTTAAATCCATGAAGTAGGTAACTGAGAAGTTTTATGGTTTGGATTTTCTCAGTCAGGTGATGAGAGACGCTGATTACCCTAAACTTTCACTGAATGCAGTGGGAATTGTCTCAGTGTGCATATCAGGATCAAGCCATGAAATTATTATGCAAAATACTTTAATTGAAAGTGTTGTCTTGGCTTCTCAAAGGAACCTAAACACTATTAAAATTCAGGGGAATGTGGGCATCTAGCTTCTTTTCACTCTGTTGAAAATCTCAGCCAATATTCTCTAAATAAATTAGAATTTTACTTGTTTCTGACCAAAATAATAATTTTTCCATTTCTTAATGGTTATATAATAGTAATTTCTCTGCTTTTGTGTACTAGTGTGCCCAGGCCAATAATAGATTCTTTGATGCAGCTGTCTGAATTGCATTTGCTATGTTTTTGGCAGTAGTTTCAGCTCTTTGTAGAAACAGTGCAGGGAACCTATTTTAACTTTTTATTCTGAGACTCTATTTTTGGAGAGAAGAGACACCTTTTTATTTGCATGTAGTTTGGCCTCCATTTTTTCTCCCTAATTTTCCAGTAAGCCTGAAGCAGACAAAGAAACATGATTTCATCCAATTGTTTTGCTGGTGTTGTATTGTCACCTACCAGAAGAGCTACTGAGAACATTCTGTTCTGTTACTTAATTAAAAACCCCAACAAACAAAAAAACCCTCCTCTCATTTTCATAGAAGCTCATAATGACTCATAAGAATCCTTGTGGAAAACAACCAGGTAGATTTTATTAAGATATCCAGTGGGATTTTATTTTTCTGGAAGCTTAAAGTCTGCAGTGTGTGTATGAAATGTGTTTAAAATAGACTCATAACTATGTTTACTTCATCACTGATGAAACCTAGATGTTTTTCCATGATAGACTTGTACAGACTGAAATAAGGGCTCTAAGAGTAAATGTAACTTTGTATTGCACTTCTGGTTAGTTTAAATATCAATCTAAACATGAATTGTTCTGTCTTTTCTATTGAGTGAAAATTCTTCCCCTACAGTATTGCAATTTATTGTTATTTCTATCTTACTGAACCTTTTGAGCTGTTCTCATGTTTTGTAACCAGGTGAAATTCATGAACCCTTTTTCTTTGCATAGTTATTACTTTGTTTTGTATTACTTGTACAGTAGGTTGTTGTTTTGTTTTTTTTTAACTCTGATGTTAAGACATGTAAGTATCATCTCTGTATAAAAGCTGGATTGGCATGAGGGGGAATAAACTATATTCTTCCATTGATCTATTTTTCACACATTCTCCCTGGTTTCCATTCTGCTTGCTCTCAAATGCATTTTAGTTCCTGTTCCCTCATTTGAGTTTATTTTTTCTTATGCCTTTCTGCTCGTCTTTAAAAATCTTTTAATTCAAGAACAACTTCTGAATCTGCAATTTGAGTGGGTTTGAAATCACTCCTCTTTAGTGCATTGTATGGGAATTCAGGAACACATCTGGATGCTATGTCAAACACAAAACCTGCTTTAACTACTAAATACAGAGCTGCTGCCAGTGGTTTCTGGTGGCAGGAAGAGAAACTGACACAAACAATGGTCCAGCCACCTCATCTCTTCCATGCCTACACTCGAAGTGGCTTGATGAAGTAAAACATTGTTTCAAATACTTTGCTATCTAGAAGTTCAGGCATTAAAAAAAATCTAGCATTGTCCTATGTCAACATTATGTGCTGTTTTTATAGACACCATGGAAAAGGTGGGTGTGGTGATGTTTGATTCAGCACTTTATTGGGTGCAAAAGATGAGGTCTTCAACTAGCACAATGCAGGTTTGTTCCAAGTTTTAACCAGTCTCAGGAAAGAAACCAACAATAACACAGTTATTAGCATTCCTACTGTGAAGGGGGTGGTGTAAATCAGTATGACTCTGCAGCTGGTTCCATGGAACAAATTTGCATCGTTTTTATGGCAGCAGATCTAAAACTAGGAATGTATTGGAAGAAACCTTATCATGTTAGATGACAATCTAACTATGGATGTTGAGAAAGGGTGGTTTTCTAGCTAAATCCAACATTTATCTGCCCATGTAGGGTTTTGGTTTGGTTTTTTTTTTCTTGTTTTGTTTTGTTTTGTTTTGGTTTTCCTTCCAAAGGGTTTGACCAGGTCTTTATTGGTTGGGTAAAAAAAAGGAATGGAAGATGAAGAGATGAAGGCCACTTATTCCATAAGGTTTTGGTAATGCTGTCATTTATGTTTGAACTGAGAATTGTCCCAGCTAGTAAAGGGGTTATAAAAGGACTGCAGTAAGGCAGGTATGCCAAAGTTCTCAGTTCTCATCACTGTCTCTGGTGGGGGGAACTGTGAGTACAGATGGCTGTAGTGACTTTCTTTTGCCAGATAACTGGACAAGTTGTAACGCATGCAACCACGAAACTTGGCTTTATTCATAACTGTGTTACTGCATTTATGTAGGATCTTTATCAAATTATTTTCTGCTTCATTTTGACCACCTGTAAAATAGAGCTGAAATGCTTTCAGTGGTCAAGTACTCCAAAATTTACTTGTGAAAATTCTTTATATGTAACTGTTATTAAACACAACATCTACATGAAATTTTGAAGTCAGTTCCGTCATCCTGGTTCCTGAGTTGACATGGGCTCTTAAACCCCAGGGCATCTGCTAATTAGCTTATTCCAGGTCAGCCATTTACACACTAAATCTTTGGTCCTAAGATCACTATCAGTCTGCTACACACAATAGCATGAAAACAAGTGTGCAAGAGCTTGTGTGGAGGTAAGCGGTCACAACATCATAAGGATTATATCCCAGACAGAAAGACTGAGACAAAAACAAAACCCTTGATAACACAGTATACTGGAGGGCTTAGTGACCTTTTGTATAGATCTATGGCTTTAGAGACCTAGATTATAAATTTGCTGAAATATTATTAAAGGTATGTCCTTAGTAACTGTACACTATCAAATATTTACAGTAGCTCTTGGTACACTGGTAGATATACTTTGATTTTTACAGTCAAAACATCTCTTCTTGCTCTGCATTATGGAGCATAAAAAGATTTGTAACAATGGCTGGTGTTATTTGGGCATTTCTTAAGAAATCATTTGAGCTGGTCTTCCATTGATAGAGTCAAATCTGGCATGAAATTAAATCCAATTCAAGAACCTCATGAATAGCAAGAGAAGGTCTAGCCACTAAAGTCCTTGCAATTACTTTGTGGTCTTTACAGGATGGGTGTCCTGAAAACCAAAGTGACAAATCTGTCTGTGTTTGAGTGGTCATCTATGCCTCAGTAAGCAGACTTTAAAGACAGGTTCTAAAAGCCAGAGGCACTCAGATATACTCCATTAGAAAACCATTCCATTTCCCTTCATGCTCTGAAGATTTAGTATCTTAGGGGCTTTTGCTCCCCAGTCAATAGTGGTGTTTGATAAAGGGGAGGCAGATGAAAAAAAAAGGATGGAAAAAAAAGGGGGGACTTGGATTCATAGTACAAAGACTCTGTATGTAATATATTTAACTGTCAAGTACCTTTACTTGTGAGTTATGTGCAAGCTCTCAAATAAGAGAACTGAAGTTGTAAAGAATTCTCGTGGTGAGTGTTGTAAGAGATGCATCTTACAACATTGGAGGTATTGGCAGGGCTGCCAAACTACATTTTCTTTAAATTTGTGCGAGTATTGGATTATTTATATTTAACTTGTATGTTGCTTTTTATTTTGTTTCCTGGATTTCTGAAACAAGAACAGAAGAACCTGTTCCAAGACCTGAACAAAATGTAATGTTTCTTTGCACATGTGGTAGGGTCCCACAGATATCTGGGGATCCCCAGCTGAAATATGGTAGCCATTGCAAATCGATGTAATATAAAAGGAGTGAGTATCCCCACACCGTATTGTTGCAAAATCCTCAAGATGCATCAGTTAGTGTAGTGGCCAAATCCAATCCCCTTTTTCCTCCCCCTCTTGTATTTATTCCTCAAATGCAGATTGTAACACTGTCAAAGTTCTCTGGCCTTTCATTGACATTGCGAGATTGGAATCTGGCTGATAAAATATCACATGATAAAAATTTCATCCTGCTATGTATGTTTTCTCTAAAAGCTGGGCTGGGCACATTGCAAACTTTTTCTGTATCAAGGGTTTCTTCCTTGGTACCCTGTATAATCATGACTCTTTGCAGACCTTTGTGTGTCTGTAATGGTAAGCCTGAAGGCTGCTGCTTGGGGCTATCTTCTTTCGGTCAATCAGGAATATAAATGTTTCTAATACCTGAGATAAATGTATCCCTCCAAATGTTGATATCTCAAAAAGAACCTTGTATGCTGTATGTGGACGCTCATTGGTGAACTCTGACTTTTGATCTTGCATTCTGCACTGTGAATAATGCAGACAAAATAGTCTCCAGGTGCTTTGCCTGGCCATTGCTCAGATTCAGTCTATGGAACCGTGTGTCAGTCTTGATGCGAACTGCATCATAAACACTCTTTGCTTCTGTTGACAGCAGAGAAACCACTCTGGGATAAACACTGGCATTAGCTCAAAACATCTCTAAAGAATTGCAAGTATTTCATCAAAAGATTTATCTTTCGGTTTCTGTGGTTGTTTAAGGCTGTGCAATGACCCATAGGCAGAAGCTCTGTGATGGATAGTCCATCAGTATTTCATAGCACCCCAGCAGCCACCCTCTAGAAAGAGAGACTGGGATTAAAAGGTTAATATTTGTTAAAAGCTGACATATTTGTATTCTCAAGGTTCCAGTTCCTGAGGGAGAAGAAAAAAAATTTAATTTACAGGGTATATTTTAGAGTTGTGACTTGGAAAGCGTATTTTGTTTACTTTGTTTGCTTTATGAAAAATCTCATTTCTAGGAGAGAGGCAGTGTTACTCTAAGCCAACTAAGCTCCACTGAAGTCAAGGAACTATTTTAGTTTTTCAGCTGAGAATCTGTCCCTAACATTTTTACTAAGTTAATGACTAGATTAGATAAGTTGGTAAATAATTGCAAGGGAGATGGAGACAATTTACCTTTGCATTTCAATGGCTGTATTAATGTGTTAAGCTATTGTTGTTGGCCCTACAGCTATACCTGTGTACAATCTTATATAAGCACTAAATGAAATTGCCTGAGAGAAACTGAAACCAGAAAGTTATCCACAACCAGGCAATAACTTCACTTTCACACTTGAAGTTCTCCTGAACAACAGAGCACTCATTTCCCAAATGGTAAACCAGGATCTTTCTGCAAATCAAAATAAATTCCTAGCCTGTTGAAATCAATGGAATACTACTAGAAGAATAATTTGCTCTATTTAAAAATTATATATTGTATTCCAGACCCCTTTTACTTTTGATCTGGTAGAAAGGGCAAGATAATTCCTTCAGCTGATTTAAGCATGAGTCTACTACTTCTGCTTGTTCACACAGAATCATCTAGGTTGGAGAGGACCATGGAGATCATCTAAGTCCAACCATTTGCCTAGCACAGTTCCCACCTACAGCATATCCTTAAGGTCTAAATCGACCCTACTCTTGAACCTCTCCAGGGATGGGGACTCCACCACCTCCCTGGGCAGCACATTCCAACGTCTAACAACCCAGTCTGGAAAGAAATGCTTCCTAATATCCAGTCTGAACTTTCCCTGGCACAACTTGAGGCCATTTCCTCTTGTCCTGTTGCTTTCTACTAGGCTAAAGAGGCTCAAACCCAGCTCTCTGCACCCTCCTTTCAGGGAGCTGTAGAGGGCGATGAGGTCTCCCCTCAGCCTCCTCCAGGCTAACCAACCCCAGTTCCCTCAGCCGCTCCCCGTACGACCTGTGCTCCAGACCCTGCACCAGCTCCGCTGCCCTTCTCTGGACACGCTCGAGTCATTCAATGGCCTTTTTGTAGTGAGGAGCCCAAAACTGAACCCAGGAATCGAGGGGCGGCCTCACCAGTGCTGAGTACAGGGGTCGGATCCCTTCCCTGTCCCTGCTGGCCACGCTATTGCTGACACCAGCCAGGATGCCATTGGCCTTCTTGGCCCCCTGGGCACACTGCTGGCTCCTGTTCAGCCGTCTGTCAATCACCCCCCAGGTCCCTCTGTGACTGGCAGCTCTCCAGCCACTCCTCCCCAAGCCTGTAGCGCTGCTGGGGGTTGTTGTGCCCCAAGGGCAGCCCCCGGCATTTGGCCTCAGTGAAACTCCCCCAGTTGGGCTCAGCCCATGGCTCCAGCCTGTCCAGGTCTCTCTGCAGAGCCTCCCTGCCCTCGAGCAGACCAACACTCCCACCCAACTGGGTGTCATCTGCAAACTGACTGAGGGTGCGCTCGATCCCCTCGTCTAGATCATCAATAAAGATGTTAAACAGGAGCGGCCCCAAAACCCAACCCTGGGGGACACCACTCGTGACCGGCCGCAAAAGGATTTAACTCCGTTCACCACAACTCTCTGGGCCATCCAGACAGTTTTTTCCCAGTGAAGCGTGTGCCCATCCAAGCCTTGAGCAGCCAGTTTCACCAGGAGAATGCTGTGGGAAACGGTGTCAAAGGCCTTACTGATGTCAAGGTAGACAACAGCCACAGCCTTTCCCTCATCCAATAAGCAGGTCGCCCTGTCGTAGAAGGAGATCAGGTTTGTTAACCAGGACCTGCCTTTCATAAACCCATGCTGACTGGGCCTGAGCATCTGGTTGTCCCCCATGTGTTGTGTGATGGTACTCAGGATGAGCTGCTCCATCAGCTTCCCAGGTACCGAAGTCAAGCTGACAGGCCTGTAATTTCCTGGATCATCCTTCCGACCCTTCTTATAGATGGGAGTCACACTGGCCAATTTCCAATTTGTTGGGAGCTCCCCAGTCAGCCAGGACTGATGGTAAATGATGGAAAGCGGCTTGGCGAGCACCCCAGCCAGCTCCTTCAGCACCCCCGGGTGTATCCCATCCGGTCCCACAGACTTGTGTGTGTCTGTGTGATGCAGCAGGTCACTGACTGTCCCCTCCTGGATTGAGGGGCGGGGGGTCGTTCTCCCAGTCTCTGCCTTCTGTCTGAGGAGGCTGGATTCCCTCAGTACAGTTAGTGTTGCTATTAAAGACTGAGGCAAAGAAGGCATTAAGCACCTCAGCCTTTTCCTCATCACTTGTTATCATGTTTCCTCCTGCATCTATCAGGGGATGGAGACTATCCCTGGACTTTCTTTTGCTACTGACATACTTATAGAAACTTTTCTTGTTATCCTTGATTGCAGAGGCCAAATTAATTTCCAGTTGGGCTTTGCCCTTCTGATTTCCACCCTGCATAGCCTCACAGCATCTTTGTAATCTCTGTGAGTGGCTAGCCCCTTCTTCCAAAGGCTGTAAACTCTCCTTTTCTCCCTGAGTTGCAGCCAAAGCTCCCTGTTCAGCCAGGGTGGTCTTCTCTGGCGTCGGCTTCTCTTAGAGCACCTGGGGAATGCCCGCTCCTGAGCCATTGACACTTCCTTCTTAAAGAGCGCCCAGCCTTCCTGGGCCCCTGTACCCTTCAGGAGAGTCCCCCAGGGGATCCTTTCAAGCAGGTGCCTAAACAAGACAGTCAGCCCTTCTGAAGTCTAGGATGTCAGTCCTACTTAGCTCTCTCCTGACCTCTGTAAGAATAGAGAACTCTATTATTTCATGATCGCCGTGCCCTAGTCGGCCTCCAACCTCCACATTGTCCACCAGCCCTTCTCTGTTCACAAAGAGGAGATCCAGCAGGGCACCTTCTCTGCATCAGGAAGTTGTCTCCCACACATTCTAGGAATCTCTGGGACTGGTCTTGTTCTGCCGTGTTCTATTTCCAGCAGATGTCTGGGAAGTTAAAGTCACCCACAAGAACAAGGGCAAGCGATTGTGAGATTTCACTTAAGTGTCTATAAAATATCTCGTCCATCTCTGTCCTGGTTGTTAATTCCTTGGTAGCTTTTTTCAGCTTAATACAAATATTTTTTTTTACTCCATTGATATTTAGTATTATAAAAACTACATTTTAAAACATGGATGTGCATCTTGTTTGTATTTGTAAATGAAAACCTGCTAAAGGCGATATCATTATAGCTGTATCAAGCTTAGAATCATACCCTACATGCGTCAGTGATGTTTCATTAGTGACCAGAGGATTGTCAAGTAGTATTTTTCAGTGTTATATGGTATGATCTAGCAGGATTATATTTTCTAGAATTCTTATTATGGAATTTGGGTAGAATGATACCCCATATAAATATGCTTCATTATTATGTTGCTGCTTAAGACTGCTGGATACTGTTTAGAATTCCCAAATATACACATAAAGGTTCTGGTATTGACAAATTTATTGCAGTATCACATGGATTTTTTTTTTTCCATTATATACAAAGCATAAAAATTTAGCTACACATAGCTCATTAAATATTTGTGTTGCAAATCATGGGATTATGTTATTTAAAAATATAAATAATTATGAAGTATGCTTATCTTAATGAAAGAAAAGAATGAAAAATTATTTAGTGATGAGGGACTTGGTCTTGTAGTTCTTTTTCAAAATTCCCTTTTTCTTACTCCTTGAGTAACCCCATTGATTTCAATAAAGCTCACTTGATAGTTAAGTATGATAGCGTATAAGAGGATACCAAGATCTTTCTCAGTGGAAAGTGGTAACTACTCCTGGAATTTTGTGTTTCATGAGAGTCACCATATATTATTCTCTATTTCTTCTTATTCATACTCGCTTGCTCCCCAATAGAAAGGTCATTCTCTCTCATTTTGATTTGATTCCAGGGAGGTTGCGAGGACTGGCAGTCATGTTTTATGGCCAGGAAACACACAATGTTTCTAGGGTGCCTCTCAAGTGTATCAAAACAAAATACACCATCACATCTATCACACAAGCTGCAGGTGGCACCATGAAACACCAATATTAGCATCACAGTGCAACTGATAGCAGCTAAAGCTCACCTTAAATTTATAACTGCTTTTCACCCCGATTCGGTTGTTACTCTCTTAAAATGTATTTTTCTCTTAAATTGCTTTATCAGAGGGAAGATAAATGGAAGAAGAAAATGAAAAAAAATTGGCAAAAAATGTTGTAACTGAAAAGTTACTGAAGCTTGACTTTAAGGTCTCATAGTTTTTCCGTATGAGGCTTTCTGGAGGCACAAGGGGTGCATGGACTACTGCTGGTCTCTCCAAAGGATCCGGGTTTCCGTCAGTGTAAAACTTCACATTAACTCTGCTTTGTAGAGATTGTGTCTGAGATGACAACATGGTAAATTCACAGTAGACTCTTTTAGTCCATGTGGTTTTGGATTTTCTTGGGATGAGCATTTCATTGTTCTGTTATATTCAGTAGTGGGAGAGGAGTGGGAAAGATAAAAAAAGACAACAAGCAACAAAACCAACCACCCTGAAATATTTTAGGGTTCAGTTCCACCCTTGTCCTTCTTTCCTAGATTTTTTTTTTTTTTTTAAAAAAAGGGTCTGAGAATGATATGTATTTTCCCATCATTCCAGCCTCAAACTTGCCTTGCCTTCCAATAATAAAATTCTATCTAACAGAAGACCTTCACAAATTGCTTCTAATTTTTCAGCAGCTCAATTTATATATTTACAATGAAATTCAGATTTTTCACTTCAAGATCATTTCTATACTCTCATATACCCTGTAAAATAAGAACACAATCTTTCAGATGAGTTTAAGGAACCTGAGTGAACAGAAGATTCAGTTGTCCATAGCAATTGATCTGTAATCCATGGATTTTACAGCAAAATGCCTGGAAAGGGTGATTTAAAATGGATGATATATGCTCTTTTTATTTTCTTTGGCTAAAAAAAAGCAAGAGAAAAGAGGATGGGATGGGAAAAGATAAGACTTACTACCCCTTTTTTGTAGGGGACGAGTTTGTTCCAGTGTTAAGAGTTTTCTGTTACACTAATGATTTATTTGTTAAGGGAAGAGCATAAAAGTGGATTAGGACAGGACCTGGGCTGTTTTTTAGGCTGATGGGAGAGCCCAAGCATGCACCTTCTCCACCCAGACTTTGTTGAGATGGTTGAAATCTTAGTACAACCTGTAGGATAGTATAATCCCATAGTGTGAACCACACTGGAGGTGATAGAGTAGTAATAATAATGAGACAGTCCCTGGGAAATATAATTAAAAAATAAAAAGTATTTTGAATTGTAGGAGATTTAAGAGCAAAGAGGTCACAGAAAGTGGAAGGGTGTCCCTGGGAGACATGAGAAAAATGCAGATTTCACTTCATAATATTCTCTGAACTTAGAGTACTGTAAAGTACTGTGGGAACAATTTGCTTCTTTGCGCTTCTCTGATATTTTTCTTTCAAAGTTTTTTTTTTTTAATTCCTTTCAGAAATATTGCAGAACCAACTCATGTCTCTCTACATCTCTGTGATGGTGATTTGCCTCCTTAATAAATTACATGGGATTTCTAGGTGATTTGTTCCTCTACTATCATTGTCCCTAGGTTTTGTCTTGAAATTTTGCAAGAGAAAGGCACAATCCACAGCTTGATTACAACTGGGGTTAATGCTAGAGATATGTCTCACATTTTAATTAGTAGCAAACACAAATTAAATTCCAGGATAAAATACTGTCATTTCTTAATGTAGGTCTTTAGGGGGTCAATAGTTTCATGCTTTGCCAGAGATGAGTGCTGTTAATGTTAACATTGATTAAAGCACTGAAGGTAATACTTTTTAGATTATGGTATATGTCCTAGTCTTCTTGAAAGATGATGTATTTAGTTGCTAGCTACAGAACATAGTGAGATAATTATGTTACTGGCTATTAAGGAGAAAACTTGATTTCTACCATGGGGATATATATCTGTATATGCAGAGCACTATACATCTGCTTATTAGTATAGAGAAAGAAACAGAAATTGTGTGCGCCCATATACACATATGTGAAAATAGAGAGGTAGATTGATTGTTGCATCTAAAAACATTTAGCTGTTGACAAAGGCATGTTGCATTTTCACCAACCGATCTATGTGAAAGAAGCCAGTGCCTAAGGGTATGAAATGAAAGAGCATGAAGGTAAAAATGAAGATGACTAATTCTGGAGATATGTAACAGAATATTGTATCTAGTAAAAGCTGAGAGTAGTGTTAAGTCTGTTGTTCCTGAGACGTATTCTGAAAACCCAAAAAATACAGTGTGATAGTTTTCTTGAAACAGTTATGGTAGGTGAATGTTTGTTTTAACATATGGTAAGCCTAGATATCATTGTAAGTCTTTTATAAATAATTTTTTTAATTAGAATCTGTGTTTGATTCTGTATTAAACTAAGACCTATTGACTCCAATACTACTTTTAGCTTGAAATCTGTACTACTTTGGGGGTCTAGTCTGGTTAAGGGACTGTGCACCCAAATGTTTGCTCACTCTTTTCATCTCTTATCAAATCAAAGATATTGTCTCTCCTTATGTCTTTTGTGCTCTTATTCTCAAAGTACCTTCGGTGTTAAAGAAACTACAAGATGTATATGGTAATAGTTTCCAGGCAAGACAAAATCTTCTGATGGTTCCCCCTACTATATTTAATTCTTCCTTCTATTCTTAGTCGTAGGTCAGTTCCCATCATGGAGAGGTGCTGCTGTGTATGTACTCTAGCCATCTCTTTTCATCAGTGTAACACCTGTGCTCTGGTAGGATCCATGAGACAGGGCCGACTGCAAGGGATGGAGTGAGTGGATGTGACCTCATCTTTGAAACAGACCAAAGTCTTGCCTGGGTATTAAAGCAAATGGAAGTGCTGCCTGAAGGGCAGTGACCTTTAAAACACTACGTAGATGTGAAGATGGATAGGGGATTGAGTGATAATTCTTTCTAGTAATTCCATGCTGGGTTTTTATAGAGCAAAGTCCATGTGTTAAGCACTTATTTAGGGGGTCTGGAGAACTGGCAGATAACTATAGACCTTCAGTGTCAGAGAAACTCCAAAGCAATTAGTGTAAAGCACATCTGTCTCAATTATCTCCTGAGATCATGTGGTATTGCATGGACCTATGGGAGAGAAATAATTTTTTTCAGAGTTCCCATTAAAAAAAAAAAGTAGTATTCAATAAAGGACATTCTTTTGACCTAAGAAGGAAATTCTTTTTCAGGTGATCTGAGAGGTTATGCTCATAGGTAATGTTTGCAACATGGCAATTACAGATGCTCAGGAGCTAATTTATTGAAACTAGTGGAAAAAGGGGGTCACATCATTAATCTTATACTGAAAAATCATTTAAGGGAAGAACTGGTGAAATTTTAAAACATGTTTTGATATTTTACTTAAAAAACCCCAACAAAATTACACTTTTGAGACTGAGGGTGTAGTGAGGGCTGACTTGTCCCTGGGGACCAGGAGCTGTGGGAGGCCCTTGGGCCAGCATGACCTGTCCTGCTGCCCCAGCAAAGGAGCGAGGCAGGGATTGGGGAGGGGGCAGCCCCCAGTCCAGACATCAGGGACCTACATGGGGGTGGGATGAGGCCAGGACAGGATGTCAGGTCTTGAGTGAGGGGTCAGAATCAAACCCAGTGAGGGTAAATAGGGTCAGGCAAAGACCCAGGAGAGACAGGTCATGGCCAGATAATATGGAAAATAATATCATATATGTTGTGCTTGCAGTGATTTATAAATGCTTTTAGTCACTCTACAGGCTACTTAGGTAGCTTAATAATATCCCATCAGATCTATATGGAACGTATCTTCTATTTACCACAACTTTTTCCTGCTAGTACACTGTGTATTTGATAATGTCTTAAGTCATCAATAAATACATTTGATCTATTGCTCTTCTATTTCCTTTTTACTACTCAAATTTGCTGGTGGTATCATCGAGTGAGGAAAAATGGTCTCAGTGCTTTCTAGCCCTCCTCTGTTCACCCATAAGAGGGGTAAAGGAAGGTTCACTGTAATTCTGCAAGTTTATGGAGGTGAGAGGCAGCACAATATATAGATTGCTCACAGTTTCAGATGTACTGTCTCAGTGATCAATACCAGAACATGTTATCTGGAGGCAGAAATTTGCTGTGCATTTAAACCAAACGTACTTAACTAGGCTTACTGATCTCTAGTAAGAATCTAAAAAGAGATCTACCTTAGAATTATTGCTGAAATGTTTGCAACAGTACAAAGAGAAGAAGTGATAATATCAGGGCAAGCATCAGTTGTCAAGACATTTTTCAAATGGGGATAAAATCCTCAGAATGAGTTCAGGCTTTGAGAATCTGCTTTGTTTAATATCAATACATTCTTGAAGCTCTTTTCCTTTAATAGTTCTGTGGGGGGAAGTGTTTGGAGGCAAATTCCCATTTCTGTAGGCACAATTTGTTTCAAATCGTGTAAAAACTTGTATCAAATATTTCAATCGATTAAGACCTATCACACACACCTATGCAAAAGACTTTGAAACAACCATTGTACAGTGATTGTGAAAACTATTGCTTCTTGTGAAGAAAGGAAATAAAAATCATGTTCCAGTATTTGTCTGCTACCCTGAGTCTAGAGTGATTCATCTAGTTATTATCATATTGCTAGGGACAGTGTTCTATTAGAGCCAATATCTTATCATAGTATTTACAATTGCCCTTTGCTTAGAGATTCTTTCATGGTAGATCATAGTATCCTTCTCCAATAGAAATAATGGCATAGGATGAGAGACCTTTTGTTTAGCAGTTTTTATATTCAGTAGCTGTGGTAATACTAGTGTTAAGTAATTAAATTAAGTGTAGCAGCATTTTCTTATTTTGCTTTCACAGAGCCTCAATAAACTTTTTGCAAACAGCCAGACTATGGCTAGGAGTAAAAACTAAGTTTAGTGTTGCAGTTTGAAGGCTTAAACTCTCAGAGACAACATAATAGACAATAGACTCTCAAAGACATTTTTTTTCTTTTTACAAGGAATGATTAATATTTTTTGCCTCTGCCACTCACTATCCAGATCAAGTCCATTCTGTTTCTATTTTTCATGCCACAGTGAGTACAAATACTGATTTACATGCCTCATACATATCTTGATGTATCAGCTTGAGCCTTTGCTTTCCCCGAGAACACAGCAATTTATAATTAGGCTTGATTTATGTATGCTAATGTGTCACATGGGTCAGACAAACAAGGGAGCTCCAGCAAAATGAGATACAAACTGGGTAAGCCATAAAAGTTACCTGTTGGCATTTGTTTTGTATTGCTCTTATTTCCCCTCACTTAATATGGTGTTCTTTCAGGCTAATTTGTAGGATGATATTAGACTTTTAGTCATTTCTTGCCTAAATCAAGATTCTTGCCTGACATGTAGACTCCTTCAGGCTATAATGGTTAGTGGGAAATTTCATGCAGGTGAGTCATTATTCAGCTCATCTGAAGTACTCTGTAAAACTCAATGTCTGTTGCACATTAGAAGTGGGGAATTTATATTTTTTCCAAGCGCTGGAATGAAAGGATGATTCTCGTTATGAAATCACATACAGAAGAATTTTTGTAAGTGGCTACTTTTGAGACTGGAAGACAGTAGAGAAGTTTTGGAAGTGAATGAAAAATCTATATTATGCAGACATTAAAGTTACTTCCGAAGAGAAACTCCCTTTTGATAAGGTGAAAATATTTTTGTGTTAAGACATTTAATTTTATTTCTTTCTAATGTGAACTGTGCCTGAATTTGTTTCATGGAAGCATAGCAGTTAGTTACAGATCAATTGATAAAAGATTGATGAGAAACAGTATCAGAATTTTTATTTCACAAAGGATATATGCTAGACTTAGGAAATCATGGAAATACATGTTTCAGTGAAAAAGGGTGAAAATCCCATCAGTCTAGATGACAGTGACTGTCACCAAAGCTTGCACATTTAAGAGAATTGTTTCCTAGATAGAGGATTTTTCTTTTTTAAAATTTTTACTCTTATTTTAAATGAAAAAGCAAGCCTCAAATCTGGAGATGTTGGAAGTGGCATTGCTTAAAGCTGCTGTTGTAGATGAGGGTCAGGAAATAAGACTAACTGAACTGAACTCAGTACAGTTAATGAAGCTACCAGATAGTGCCTCAGACCTCTACAGACTCCATGATTAAAGCACTACGGAGCAGCAGTATATAACCTTGGCAAAGTATATCCTGAAATCTTATTTCTTCTGCTGATCTTTATTATTTGCAATAGGATTTTGGCATGTTTCTACAGTTTTTGTTTAATTCCTTTTCAGCTCAACCTTTAAAGTAGTTTTAGTCGGGTTTCCTGGATGCTGTGGACTTGATCAGGATTATAGCCCTTGCCAGGGGTGGTGGCAATATTGCTCACACAGCAAAGGCATGAAGATTAAATGAAAGCAGTCTAATCCTGAAGGCTACTTAGTTGACTAGTAGTTGAACTACTCACCTATTAGACACAAAGCTAACTCGTACTTTCATACTTTTTTTTTTTTTTTTTTTTTTTTTTTTTTTTTTTGAAAATCATAAAATTTAGAGAAGGATTTAAGGCTGAGTCTATGCTGGTGTTGCGCTTGACCCAGGAAAATTAAATTATTTCCTATCTGTCATTACATTTACAATTAGAGTAATTTCTCATGTTTTCATCATAAATTTCTGATTCCTTTGATTAATATGGGCTTATGTTTTGTATTTACCCTGGGTTTCATATATCACATTTCTAATGTATCTTGAAAGACTATTAAGTGGCTTAAACATAAATCCTTCAAAATCATCAGGTTTTGAGGGTCTGGTGAAAAACAGATTTCCAAGTTTTATTTATTGTAAGATGACTGGCATAGCCATAGAACTGATGAACACTGGTTTTCATAGACTATGTGATGTGTTAGTGTTGGTGAACCTCTGTTAAATGACAGCATTAAGTGGCTTACCTTAAAACTTACGGGATGACAGCAGTGATTTTGATTCTATGTACTTTCTACTCAATTAACAAATTATTATGAAGCTGCAGATGGTGTTTTCATTTATCATGGAGACACTATTTAAATTTTGGAATTAAATTATTCTTTAGGTAACTTGCTACATATTGTAATTTATACATAAACACTAGGAATCAACATTTCTAAATGATCCTGAATCCATAATCCAAAATATATTACAGTAGGTGATTGTCAGTCTTCAGTTGCTGACTTGATTGCATAGTACTCTGACAAGCAGATGTTACTAGGGAGACATTAGCATCTTAGGTGTTTTTTTATAAACATTATTTATGAGTAAATATCCCTTCATTTCTGAAATATAATCTTATTAAGGAAAACTTCATTTTTTTTTTTCCTTATGTTCCAATTATCTGTTTTTGTACAAAAGTGGGTTGTATTTATTTTTGCTGTTATGCAAGATTTGAAGCAGAACTCCACATGGTGGTAATACAGTTTTCCTTGATCAGATAAATTCTTTTTAGGCTTTATCATAACATTTCCATAGCGAAGTCAGCTTCTTTTGCAAATTAAAATACTTATGAAAGGGTTCTGACAGTTATAGAAGTGAATGCTATCTACACTTAGTAACTAGGACACACAAACCTTTTGCTGGCCTGATAATCTTACAGTATCACTTCATTACAAAATGTCACATCAGAAATAGCATTTTAGTTTTTTGCATGCAGTTTATTTCTTTATAGAGCAAAAATCTTTGCATTTTCCCAACTTTCTTCATAATGAAAGATTTGCCATAAAGAACACATTGTATTCGTGCTGTGGTCTGATTCTCTTATCTGGAACATAGCAAGTATTTGATAATTTTAACAAGTGTGCTAGTGTGTAACAGTTAGTGTTAAGGCTGTACAATTCCTTGAATCCATTTTCTGAATTCCCAGTGATGATAATATGAGATCTATGTGTGGAATGAAATCCATATTGCAATTTGCACCTGCTCTTAGGGTCTCTGCTAATTCACAGTTTGCTAAGATGAATAAGAAGTGGAAGTGATTTTTTAGTGGCTTTCTCCTTGCTTTCCTACAGCGATGATGTTGGGGCAGGTTACTGTCCATTTGTAGAATCTTAATAATCTACGTCTTAATTTTACTCTTCAACGTGTATGGCATTTTCATTGAAATTATTACTTCTGTCTAAACTATCTTGAAATATATTTAACATTACTTGAAATTTACATAGGCTAAATATATACTCAGGACTTGATTTCAAAACTGTAATGCACATTTATTCTTAGTAGTTTTATATAGTCTGATCAGATACCCACATTCTATACTGAAGTTAAAACAGGCTCCTGAAGTCCATCCTACCCATGTACTGTCAAATATCTCCATGTTCAGAGGTCTGCAAAACTCCCAGTACTTGAGAGCAGGTTTTAACAGAGAGGGCTAGAAACTGAATGAGATTGTAAATGTGTATGGGTAATTGGGAAAAGGAGGTGTTCCCTAGACTGGGAAAGAAAGGGGACATGTGTTTTGTTGCATGGATCAGATTGCACCTGTGTATGTGTCTATCAATGCTCTTTAACCTACACTGCTGTAAACTGTACTGCAGAAGCAGTGGAGGTGTCTTAGGGGACAGCCCTTCACTGTCCCCTAGAGCTATGCTGTGACCTGGGGGGCAACGAAGCTGACACTGACCATAGAGGAAAAGAATGAAATGGGGCCCTTTTTGTGCTGTCAACTGTCAAACCTTGTCCCTTTTTGTAACTTCAGCACCTGATATTTGGACCTGACATTTCTGGACCCAGTGATGGGTTCTGTTTGACCCTATGCCCACTCCGTGGTTGCAGCTGTGGTGCAGAAATGGTAGAGTTACTTTTGCTTATAAATAGATAATCCTATCTATGTTTACCCTGCCCACTGGTATGTTCAGAGCCAAGCTGTGAAGCAACACCTACACCATCCCCATTGCCTTGTACTTCTGGGCAGTGATACCACAATATGGGGTTTCAGATTTGACACTAAGATCTGCTCCCCCTGATACATTGGTATCTGTCTGCCAGTAGTTTGGTGACATTTCCAGGAATCTTGTTTAGCTTTCAGTGATGGGGTTTGTTGGTTTGGGGTTTCTTTGTTTTGGTTTTAGATTTTTTTGAGACATACTGATCCATAGTCACAGATCATAAGCAAAAAGTGTGCAGAAGACCACTTGACTTCTCTGCTCTACTTAGATACAGTAATTCCAGTGTTTCCTAAATTGTAGGTATATACTTTATTTCTTCCCCTGCTCTCTTAACTTCCAATATTTCAAAAAAATTAGGGCCCTGCATGACTGGTCTATGTCCATTCAGGGAACCTGACTCCTGTGTTATTTTACATGGAGTCAGTGCTTGTTTCCTTTGTAAGTCAGATGATAGGTTTTAGTAGAATGATTTTGGTTGTTTTTCCTAGTACAAATTATTGTTTGTAAGTATGGAGTAGCCATCTTTGCTATGGAGTTAGCATAACGAATTTTAGGCCTGAATTTGATTTCAAGGTACTTTTAGAGAGGTGTACTGTGCCTGACCCTACTATCTGCCAGAATCCAATAGTAGTTGAAATGACAGTTCTACCTTAAAACATTATCAAACCTGGAATCCAGTGTTTTTTTCCTTGAGACTTTTCATTTAATGTCAGAGTCCTCTAACAAAAGCTATGCTCTCAAAGCTGTTGTAAAGAATAATGTCAAACCAAAGTAATTATTGTTCAAACATTTTCCATATTCCATACTGTATGATCTTTTTTCAAATTCATATGACATTTCTGTTTTCATTGGACCAGGTACAATGAGTTTAATACTTTTTTTATTAAATTCCATTTCTAATAACTAGAAAGAATTCCATTCTTCTGCTGTCTACAGTGCATGCTTTGGCATACTGCTCACCTTTCTTTAGTTTGCAGAAAAAATGCAGGGTGAATACTTGCTGCTCAAATGAACAGGAAATAAAAGGTCCTTTTTTTAATTTGATACATGACATGATGTCATGAATAAGGAGAGTCTAAGTATTAAGAAGTGAGTGGCATCTTGGGTCATATTACAGCTGCAGAGTCAATCAGTAAGTTGCCTGTGAGCCTTTATCACAATGGCATACACAGGAGAAAACTTCACGTCTGTTGTAGTTGGAAAGGGGACTGTGGTAAACACAAACTTTTGAGGGATAGTTACTGTATTTTGGATTCTAAACCATGATGGTAACTGAGTTCCTGTTTTAAGCTGTAGTCATTCCTAAACATGTTTTGGGAAATCTTGCACAGCTGCATAATCACTATGCACTGATTATAGCACTCGGTATAGTGGGTGCAAACACTGGTATATCTCACACCAGTGAAACTCACTGTGGTTACAAAGCAGTGCAAAACATGTTTTTCCATGATAGAACATAAGTCCAAAAACTAACAGGATGCATAAATCAGTTATTATGCATGAGTCCTGGTAATAAACAAGAAAAAATAATATTAGGATTAATAACAAGCCATAGATTCGGGAGTTAGGGAATTAGAAGACATTAATCTAACCTGCAAAGAGCTGAGTATTTGTGTAGCTAATGCATTTTATTTGCTTTTTACCAATATATCAAATTATTTCAAGTACCTATTAAAGAAGCCATCTGGGAAAGATGTTAGCCTAATTAAAAGTTCTTTCTTTCTTATTTCAGGGGAAACTGTATGGTTTTGTTTGGGTTTTTTTTAAAAATGTGATCTGTATTGGCAGGTGATTCTGTCTCCATTGGAGGCTAACATTGTTACATCTGAATGATGTGCAAAAGCCACTTGATTTACAAATCATGTAGATATTCAGATTACGAATCTATTAAATTTTAAGAAATGTGTCAGTTCCTTACAGAACTTGAAGCTAATGCAGTAAATAACTGGTTTAGACATGTCTGTGGTGTTTTTTTTTGGTTTTTTTTTTTTTTTTGTTTTTTTTTTAATATTGAAAGTATATGCTAGACTGGGCTTTTTTTAACTATGTATTCTGAACTTGTTTTAAAGCAGTCTTGAGGAAAATTTCCCAACTATATGTAAATTCCTTTTTCAGAGTCATTATTACTTGTATTTTTCTGGCCCCTAGAAGCCAGCACCTGTACAACATTGGGGTGTAGTGTGGAACACAACCAGGGAGAGCATCTACAGCTCTACAGTACTTGGAGAGCTAACTGGCAAATCGGGCTAAAGCAACAGTGTATTTTACATATGAAGGAACTGAGACAAAGGGACATTTAGCAATTTACAGTCTGTGTCAGAGCCAAAAATTGAAAAAGCCTATACTTCTTCCTCATATTTATCTAAAACAATTTCTGAATGTATCTACTAGATTCAGATCACTGAGTTCTCATTATTCTCCTGTAGTATAAACAGCTCTTTCCTAACTACACATAATGAAGTCTTTTCTCATCTTTCTATTTTTCAAGGCTGAATGATTCAAGTCTCAAAGCTTTTTCTCACAATAAAGAATTTTTTAATCCTTAAATACACCTTGTAGACTTTCTGGCATATTTTCAATTTTGTTTTGAAAGAGCCTTTAGTAGCTGTATTTTAAAATAAAGCATTTAAAGATTTAATCATTTATACCGGAGATGAGACAAATTATTTTGCTTTTGTGGAGAAGGATTTTCTGTTTTGCCAGTATTTCTTTTTTGAAACAAAACTGTGTCACAATCATCCAGTGCAGAGGAAATAATATAGTGCAACAGTGATTCCACAGCCCTGGATGAAATCCTGGCTCAGTTAAAGTCAATGGAAAAGCTATTGCAGATGACAATGAGACCTAAATTCTACTCATTGGTTTCATTGCCATTGGAAAATTCACACTGAAGCAAATGACAGTTCTCATGTGTGTTAACTGGCTTCTCCAGCACCAGAAAAAGGTCAGAACGAGAATGTATGGGCTTCATCTCCTTCCCAAGAGCTGCTTTCCCAGTGAGTTGGTCAGAACCATAGATCCATTCTTGATATTTAAGATAAAATCAGAAGAAAGGGTAGATTTTTCAATTAATTACTCGGAAATTTATGCTTATATTCTACCATTGTTATTTACAGAAGCTAAGAAACTGCTAAGTCACCTATTATGGCATTCTTTTTAGATACATATAGATCCTTTGAAATAACACTTTTTAATTCCTTTTTTTTTTTTTTTTTTCTTTAAATATCTAAATTCTGTTGATATCAACCCAGGTAAAATATTTCTTATCAGATCTGTTAAGCAAATTTGAGTTTTATCATTGACTTTAAGCATGCAATCTGTCTTCTAGAAAGTGTAATAACCTAACATAGATCTTCATGAATGCCCTATTTAGTGCTGTTCTGTGTCCTGTACTACATCTTAAACATTACCTTTTTTATGTCCAAAAGATGCTTAATCATGATTAGATAAGGAACATAAAACTGGCTGGAGCACTTCAAGTCACTTGTCCACAGCAGAAAATCCTATTTCCAGCTATGTTTGATTAATAATATTAGCTGATAATTTAGTAATAAATGCATGATGGGGGGGGGAAGGTTAATGGTGCGGTTTCAGGCTATTTGAAAAGTGTTTTCAGCTTCATTTGGAGTTATAATTGACCCACTGATGAAGCAAGATCATCACAATATGCAAGTTGCTGTAGCTTCATTGACATCAAAAGGCAAATTTCGATAGGATACAAATCCAGCTTGTATAGACTCTAAAAATATGAAATAAAAGTCACTGCCAGACCAAATAATTTGAAAACTGAAAAGAGAGAACTGCTCAAAGTAATGTCAACCATCTGGAAGAGAGACTGTGTAGAAAGGAAAAATGCCTCTGTCCAAGTTATCAACTTTTCCAAAGCTTGTAACAAAAACATGAACCAGTCATTTTGGCAGTAGTTCAAGCAACAAAGCTGTGAAATGAACTGATAACTAGTCAAGGCCACACACACCGTGGCAATGAAATATAATAAAATACCACTATTGTTAATAAATGGAAAGAGAGTTGTAGGCAGATGGTCAAGACAGTGAGAAGAAAAGACACTGGCAAAGAAATATGCCTGATAATGTAAGTAGTATAAGCAAAATAAATCTTTTTTTACAGTAGTACTGACTTGGTCAATTTTGCTTGTGGATTAACTGCAGCTGAGAAACTATTTGTGGATGTTCAGTAGGGGGGAAAAAAAAAAGTATAAAAAGCAGCTTGGTTCTTGAATCTCTTTTCTTCAGGACATCTTCTAACTGATGCACACTTAGAACATCAGAAGTGATCTCCTGCTCCAGGAGATGGCTCATAATCTGATCAGGTACTAGATTAGAAATGAGATTTTTGCCCTGTTCTACTGTTGCCAGATTGTGTATTGTGCTGTTTAGAAAGGCTGTGTATTCTGGCAGGATGGATTAAAAGGACTGGAAAGGAGACTGCAAGTGGTCAGGTTGTGACTGTGTAGGTGGCTGGCTGTGTGACACTGAGGAAATAACCTTTTTCCTGGAAGGTAGTCACTAAAAACACTGTTTCGAAATGTAATCATATGAGGCATTTTAATGCATGTCCAGGTAAATAAAGAAATGATCTAAATATAGGCAGATTACTGGCAGTAGTGTTTTTTTGAAATACAGCCTGATTTTTTTTTTTTTTTAATGCTTACACTTGTGCTCTCTCGCTCCCACCTTGCAATCCACAGGACTTTGTGTACTCACAAAATGCAAACATCTGCGCAATGCTGTATACCCTCTTTCTCTGTTTCTGTACTTCATCCTGTTACCAAAGGGATGATTTTAAAGCATGTCCTGATTTTTGTGTCAATATGTGTGTGGGGGATTGTTGTTGATAGTTATATGCTCTGTTTTGAACCAAACATGGCCATAGTGGCTGTTTAAACATTATTTGCAATTTCTTTATTAGAACTTCTTATACCATGGCTTACAGGAAATAATTTCTGCCTGCAGTGCTCTTAAAAGCTGCTCATGCAATAAGTGAAAAATCCTGTAATGACATTGAAGCAGAGACATAAGGTGTTCAGTGTTACTCTTGATATACTCATAGCATGATAATACTTAGTCTTCATTAATTGGAGAAATATTACTTGGCTTAGCTGTGTGATGTCTTTCACAGACTATGAACTGCTTCTTCAAGAGATATTTCTGAAATGGGAAGAAACTCAACACTGGCAGAAAATGCAATGAGTCAGTCATGACAGTTACTCATAAATGATGTGACCTACATCTAAAGTAAAATTCTGTATAAAATTTTCTGTCTGAAATAACTCTAAAAGTGACATTTGCCCTTTAGATATACAGATACAAATAAAGGGTAAATTAATCATAGTGAATGAGTCATTTTAAAGATTACAAGCTTCCACAGTATTGTTATTATAAAAGTTTTGTTCCCTGAAGATGCTCTACACCTGATAAGGTTTTAGAAATTTAATTGAAAAAGTTTAATAAAGAATTAAAATTATCATGTGCCCTTTTGCTAAAATACAAATGAACTAAGAGATTCTTTGTTAAAGAAGCTAAGGTGAATAGCAT
This sequence comes from Athene cunicularia, assembly GCF_003259725.1. NCBI lineage: Eukaryota > Metazoa > Chordata > Aves > Strigiformes > Strigidae > Athene > Athene cunicularia. The sequence goes on along the minus strand of NW_020799113.1, from coordinate 14,297,897 downwards.
TCCATTGAATACCATATCAATTTCTTGCTATTGTTAATAAAATTATGGTTGGTTTACTGGGTGAAATGATTTTAAAATAAATAGCTTCTGTGCAGATATTACAAGATTTCAGTATCACTATTTCACAGTGTTGAGATAATGGGAAAGAAGATACACTTAAAGGTCATTGCTTATTCTGTAGTTACATGTCTTATAATGCCTGAATGATGTTTTTAAAAGAATAACTGAATACTTATAACTTTCAGGATTGATATTATTTCAGATGCTGACAAACATACATTTATCTAGATAATGGAAATGATTCTTTTTTTATATGTGTTCGTATAAATACAACATATAGTGCATTCAGCTGTGACTCATGAATAAATCTTGAAAATGCATGAGGAATCAGAGCATTCAAATCTGATTTTCCAGCAAGGGAAAAAAAGTTTGAATTGAATTTTTTTAGTCCATCAGGAAGAGGTGATTTCATTTAACCCTTTCTCTGTTAAAAATACTTGCCAAGCTATAAGTCTACAGAATTTTGGTAGAGATTTGCAAAGGTCCCAAGAGAATAAGCCTTTAAGTCCCACTGAAATAAGGCAGTAAAGTCTATTGAATTGTGAACAGAACCATGAACTGAACTTCTGTGGTCTTAAATGCATGGGACAGCTGCGTTCCACATCTTTCTGTGGTCTTTTGTTCATTTATCTATTCCACTTTTTTGTATGAAGATGTTAAGAATTTTGTACTGGATGTAATGCTCCAACACTGATGCTTTCACAATATACCTTCTTAAATTACTTGCGTTTACCAGTGTATTCTGAGCACCGTTTCCCTCTGTTTCTTTACAAGATACCTGCCTTTACTGGACTAGAACTTAGGTTGTTTTCTGTGCCATTTTTAGAGCATATTCTTATGGTTTTCTGTAATGTTCTTCCGTGTCTCAAAGACACGGTGTACAAGAGAAAGTTTTAGTCCGCTTACAGGTGTGATAGGTCTGCAAAAGGTTGTCTTTTTCCTATAGTGTTTTGTGGATTTAAAGATCTATTAAATCTCTGTAAGATTTCCTTCTTTTCTGAGATCAAGAACAGCATGTAGTTTCCCCTATCCTTCTGTTTTAGGGACAGGCAATAATCTTCCAAAATTAGCATTTCATCACAAAATCATAACTTCGAAGATTAACTTTTGTTTTTCTTAGTCTTTTTCCTATACTCTTATTATACATTCCTTTTATCACATTGTGATATCTTAAGATTTTTTAATTTGTATGACACAGTGTACTTCCATTCTGTTTTCCATGGTTGTGTTGTCTTTTCTTTCCCTGGATCTGGAAACTGAATTCTTGGGCCATTATTTAACACAAGCAGGCTGACATGACTTCAAACCTCTAGATTTACAGATTTAGGCCAAATTCTTATCTTTTTGTTTATTAAGTCAATACAGGAGATTTTATGCTATTAGTAATCTACTTCATCTTTCTGTTCTTTTCTTACAGTAAAACTGCTGACAAGTCAAAATGCTTCAAAGCAACAAATGATTTTAAAAATATATTAAAGGAAATTATTGCAGAACATGTCTTTGATTTATATGAAATGTTAACTGCAAGCATTTTCACTCATGTCATTAGGAAACTAACCAGGAATTCTCCCATGAAAGGATGGGATGAAATGAAGAGGCTGTTTGTAAGAGCTTTAACCCACAGCCTCCAAGGAAAAGGTATTTCCTGAACTTTCATATGAACGCTGATCAAAACATCCTCCCTTTTTGGCACTGCATCTTGGGTATTTGGCATCCAGAACACTAGGGTGTGTAAGTGAACTGTGGCCTTAATTTTAAGGTTGATATTCCTAGAGAGTCTGAAATTAATGACTGGACTCAAGTTTTAAGTGTTTATGTAGGGATGTAAATTGAATTGAGGGCCTCGGCATCATTGAGTGTAAATAGGTATATAAATATATGTAAAAATAGACTTTTGCATGGATTAATTGGGTCAAGTAGACTAAAAAGAACAAGGGAAAAAATGAAAGGTGAGGAAAATTTTACAGGGTGAATACTCATTAATCTAACAGCGGGAAGACGACGATACGTTCTCTCCCCAACCCTGATGTTTAGCCAGTACGAGGTGTTTGGGGCAAACAGAGTCTCCTCCAAACCAGCAGCTTGTAATAGTTCTTATATTCTCTGGATTTTACAGATTTCCAAGTCTCCATACAGCCTAAAAGGTACAAGGTGCCATGTCAAAATGCAAAGATTTTATAAAAATCCTTTTAAGCTTAAGCAGCTCTGGACATCTGCCAGTAGTCGCTAGAAGAGGGCCCCTTCAGCTTACAGGGGTCACAGACACAATCTATTAATGGACATATTAAGATAATATTTTTAATCATTTTACTTCTCGCTAGGTTTTGTAACCTTTCAATAAAAGAAGTGAAAAGAATCCTATATTGCCAACAAATTGTTTCAATACGCAAAAAAATTTCTCTCATGACTCAAAATGGGAAGTCAGCTAAACTCAGTTGTTGTGGGACCACAAAGTGAAGTGTAGGAAGATGGGTTTGGATGTTTCAGAATACCTTTAAACAATATCAGAGCTCTTCAATCTTCTTAATTTACTGGGATTTGTAAACAGACTTAACCTTTCTTAATGTACATTAATTTAGAGGTGCAATAAAATTCACTCAAATATTTGTCTCAAATACTCAAGCTCCCCTTCTGTAACACTGCTGATTTGGCTAACAGCTCTAATTTAATAGATACCTTTAGTCAATAAAATGTACCATTTCAGTTTACGTTACATCTTTATACTTGTCCGTCTTTGGTATAGTGCATAATTCTGATGTGCATTGAATCCTTCTACCTTTCTAGGGGAAGACTATTGATACTAAATGTCATAAATTCTATGTTACTAAAATTGTTTCAGCCTGCTAAATATTTGTCTAGATTATTATTTTTTTAACTTAGAGGATAAAAGGATATATTTTCTTTACTTTTATTGAGAAGCTTAAGGTGTTCATGCAGTACAATAATGAATCATCATTTATGTCAGCACGTGCTTTGGTAGTGTTTAAGAGAAAGGGAGTAGTAAAATAAAAATAGAAATTTTTTTGGTAATTAATCTGATTACTTAGTTGATATACTGAAACATGACTAAATGTAAAGACAACACGTTAGAACCTAAGTGATATTTTCCATCATATATAGAATATATTTCTGAGTAGTTGAAAGCTCTTTAACTATGATATTTAATAATATAATGACTTTATTTAAAAAGGATAGAATAATTTAATTTTCATGCTATCACAGTTGTCTTTGTGACTTATGTCCTTTGCTATTTTACAAAAAAGTTATTATTAAAGTGTACAGTGAAATTTCTATTTCTGTACCTCAGGGTGTAGGAAAAGGAAAATAAAATACTCAAACCTACATTATTTGCAGTGGGAGAATTTATACATATATTTTCAGATGAGGAGATTGTAAGAAAACAGACAATGTGATTATCTATGTTTCTACTTACTAAATGTCTTTGAAGTAGTTCTGAAATTCTTTCAAGCATTTTGTATGTTAGCTACTGAAAAACACAACTAAGTCATCACAGGGTAATGTGTGTGCAATATATTTATAAATTACAGTAGTGTACATCTAAACGTGCCATTTATATGCCTAAATATGGCTCAGAAGTCTGTATCTGCTTCTTTACAATGAATACATGTTCAGGCAGTAAAGATTAAAAACTAATTATATACACATTGTCAGTACTAATATTTGTACTTAATTTGATTTACAGGACATGGAATAATAAACCTGACTAAAATTATAAAAAGCTATATGTACAGCAATTAATATGCTCTTTTTATAGTACCTTATTCATTTTTAAAAAGCATATTAAATGAGTTTTAATGTTTGTAAAGCAGATGAAAGGCATATAAAGCTAAGATAAAATCCAGTGAATATGATTATTTAGCAGTAATATGGATTTCTTTTGCACTCTTCTGTTTGAGCCCATTGTGATATTATGTATTTCAAGAAATGAAAATAATTTTAGCCACGATTAATTACTATGAATTGAAAGCATCAATTAGGAAGTATCCAGTCCTTGGTAATGGAAAACAGTGATGGGAAAGTAGTGAAAAGAGATTTAAGGAGTAGTTATCCTTTGATTTGAGACTCTCATCATGGTTGAGGAGGAATATATGCTGTAGTGTGTCACAGACAGATTTAGCTCCACAGTTTCAGACTGATGGCTTTATGTCAGCATGACACTGAGGGGCACCTACTTAGAATAAGTAAATCTCCATAGAGCTGATATTACGTATCATCATGCTCTCATCAGGGTAGATGTGCCTGAGCTGGGACGGTGCTGCCATGGCCAGGCTTCTGCCAATACTGGTAGTAAGATACCCAGTTTAGGCACGCTTGTTTTTTGTGAAGCTCCCTACTTTGCGTATGTTCTTCAAATTGCGGCGCTTGCACCGTTAAAATCAATGAATGTTTGGCAAGCCACCAAGTATAAAGGGAGATGGCAGTCTGGGGGAGGGGGAGCACAACTTCCCAAACCAAAGTGATAAATTGTTACATGGGAAAAGCAAGACGGGCATTATCCTGACCTCATGAGAATGCAGAACAGCCCTCCACACCCTTTCTACCTGAGATGCAATAGGGAAGGAATTGTCGCTTGTGGACCAAGGACATTTTCCTCTATCACAAGATCACTATCTCACAGTCCAATCCACTCCCTAGGAATTTAAAGTACCTACAGAAAGCACCTTACAGATCCTGACAGAAGCTCCCAGTACAATAGTAAATTTGTTAGGGCAGAATGTTCAACAAAGAGACTGAGAAAACAAATTTATCATTTCATATCCATTAGTGACTATCTATGGTGCTGTACACACATTAATAATAAGAAATGTTAGGTTTATAAAATAAGGCATCTGCACAATTCTGAAATATATTCTTTCTGTTATCAGTACCCAAACTTTATGATAGACCATCGTGTAATTTCCTGAGTATGCTGTTCCTTAGCTGGAGCACATATAATACATCTGCCATTAACAGGAAATAAATATGTGCCATTTTGGCATTAAGATTCATGTCCCAACATGATATCAGATCTTTTTTAATTTTTTAACCGATACCTTCAGTAAACCAGAATGCCTAAGGACTAGGATGATCAGATAAAGTTAGAAGCACAAGGAACGAAAATGCTTTTCTTTTCAGTGTCTTACCACCATCTGCTACATTCTTTAGAGTGGTATTATTTCTACAGACTATTAATAGGAGCTACACAGCAGCTTGAGCTGTTTCTAAATAATTAACTCAAAAAGTCATATTCTTGGCCATATATTTGATACTTTTTTTTTTTTTTTAACGTCCTCAGACTGTAACTGTTCTATCTTTATTTTTTTCTGATATTTTCTTATCTGCATAGTAGTACTTCAAGCTGCTGTGTTGGAGTTTCTAAAAAAACAAAACCAAAAACCCCAAACCCCAACAGAACAAACAAACAAACCCCCCATCATATTAGAGAGGAATACAGTTTTAATATTACAATGAATTTTCCTGGTTTCTATTCAGTTTATTTGATAGTGTGAAATTAACATGTTACTACTGTGAAATAAGTTTGCTCTTTCAACAGTTTATTTTTCTTCATCAAAAAAATACCCATGTACATGTGAAGATTTCATTAGTAATTCCTAACACTATTTCATCAAAATTTCAAATTTGCATATATATATATATATGTGTGTGTGTGTACACACACACATACCTACTTTGCAATGTCTTGCAAAAGGCATTGTTCCAGTACCTTGAATAAAATTGGTTTCTTTTAATATAATAGATGGATAAAGAGAAAAGATCTTTGGAACTCTTGTTTAAGGTTCTGAACAATGTCTTTTTACTCTTCATATTTTGTGCCCTTATACTGAATTATTTAGCAGCTTTGTCATGTGTTGGAAGACTGGTTTGTTTTATTACAGAGGAGGCAGTTCCCCATGAGATAGATTAGAAGAAATATTTTTTATTTACTTTTTTGAACTGTATATCTGCTTGTGTCAATTGAAAAATGTATGCCTCAAATTGTATGCATGAATCTCTTTTCTTAAGCTTCAGTTCTTCAAAGATTAATTTTACTAAGCTAGACAATAATATTATAGTTTATACACATTTTATAAATTTTATACAGTATCCTGCTGTAAAATACAGGTAGCTTCAAAGGTATGTGGTAGACCTTTGTAAAATAAGTCTTAAATATGTATTTTTAAGGCATTAGTGGGCACATAATCCAAAATCTCTAATGCATCTTTGAAGTGATTTCATCTCTGTTAAGGTTTAGTAATTCATAGTCTTTACTACCCGTGACTAATAAATACAAGTGTTATTACTATTATTAAAAAATAATGAACTAGAAATTCACAACAGCATCAAAACTGACATATAAATTAACCAATAAAGACCGCTTTCTGCTCTTACAGGAGTATTATTTTTTAATCATCTTTGTGTATTAGTCAGTGCTCCCATTGACGTCAAGTATTACACTCTGTGGTAATGATCTGAGTCCTCTATTACTAATAAAAAAAAAAATCAGTGTCCAAGCTGTTGAAACAATTATCCCACTACAGAAGCTTCCTACGTTCCCAGAGAATCTTTTAAGAGGTGGTTGTTAGGAAAGCAAACAAAGACAGTTTCACATGCTCGTGGAACGCCATAGAACTGGCAGGGATATTAACAGCTCAGCATGATTCATTTGTCCTTCTCGAGTGCTCCAAATCCATCACCCCACATGAAAAAATTCGCATTTTTATTGGATTTCCGCTTCTTGGAGAAAAGCTCATTTCCATTTTTAATAGATTTTTCAGCTTCCAGAATAAGACTTAATTTTTTGTTATTGCTAATCTGCTAGCAATTCTGCACAGACAATGTAAAGCTTATTAGTTTATTTTTGTAACAGTGTGTACATGCACGTGAATGCAGGTTGCTGAGCAAAGGGAAAGAGGTCTAATTAACCAGACAGTTAATTACTAGGACAACACCAATCTTTTGTTTGGAGCAATAACATTTACATATTACAGCACTTGCAATTTTTGGTCTGAAAGAAATAGTGCAGGTTCTCTATTAAATGGTGAAGCTTCAGGGAACATCCTAAGTTCATTTTCATTAAGGTAGATAGGAGTTTTATACATAGTTGAGTAAAATTTGAATGGGATACGAACACTTATGGTTACTGTTGGGATGTGTTTACCACATAGACAGAGCTCTACTGTTACAGCTGTCAAAAATAGTCTAAATTATGCTAATAAATATGTCGTTTTGACGGTATAATAACATTTTCTGTTCTTTTGTCTCTTCCCAAATAGCAATTGTTAGTCTTTAAACCCATGGGCTGCACAGTTAAGACAATAAGAATTTAGACCTGTTCTGAACAAGTTGAACTCAACCCTGAAGAATGCCTGTACAACCCAAGGGATACTTGCCCCTCAAAGTTATTGACTCTTAATTTGGCTTCTATTTTGACTGGAAGAGCATGTAGGAAAGAACCATATTCAGCTGTCTAAATTGAAGTGTCTAGTCTAGTATCCTTCCATAATCAGTAGAGGGGGGCACATTGCTAAAGCAAACATATGCTACCATGAGGAAGAAGCGTAAGAAAAATGCAGTAACAGATCATGCTTGCTTAAGAGAGTACAAAATGGTTTTGGTTTTGTTTTAGATCTCTATCTGTACAGGTTACTAACTGAGTCTGGACAACTAATCAAGATTATCATCTAGATCATCAGTCCTTAGAGTGAACTAATTTAGGTCATCTTTTTAGGAGCAACAGGTTGTTATTACCACCTAAGTGCCTAGGCAATTGAACTTGGACAAGCTACAGTTCCTCTGGTTGTCTGCCTCCTGGTCCATGCTGATCGTGATAGGATCACACAGACAGCGACTGTTCACTTCTGGTCTGGACAAACAGGAGCTTGAGCTGTCCTCGATGGCTTTATTTCTCTGTCCAGTCAAGTAAAAAGATGCATTTAGGGGCATGTCTATTAAGCGGGTTTGGTACCCACACTCCTAAAAGTATTAACTTGAGTTTTCAGTTTCAAAGTAAGAATTGCTCCCTTCTTCCTCTTTCCTGGAAAAGGAAATTGCTCCTTTCTTCCTTTCTTTCTTGGAAAAACATCCAAGTGCTAGTGTCCCTTACCAGGTTCACTTGATGAATTTTGTAGTCTTCAGTCCTTCCTTTTTGTGTGTTTGGTTTTCTTCACATTGACCAGATCTTGACCTGAACCTGTCATTTTAACTCTGATCCCAGATCCCATAGTCTCCAGAAGATGTTGGTTCAGGTAGTCTAGGTTGCATCCTTCTCTATTTGGAGTTACATTATAATTCCTTAAAATATTATTTCTATTCACATATCGCTTCTCACAGTTAGGTTGCCTTTATGCAAATTCTAGTGGGCATACCAGTCAGCTGAAGCTGCTCGTGTTAAACATGCTGTTGTCCCTGTTTTACAAGACACTCCTGACTCTAAGCAGGTTTGATTCCATATACTTCTAGCCTCATTTACATCTCAATAGTATCACACCCCATGTGTTTGCACATTTCTTTTGTTGAGGCTTGTCATCTGAATGCTACCTTTTATCCCACCTCAAGCTTTTACATAGGAATACTTGTTGTCATCTTGTGATCTACTGAGCATTAATATTCTGCAAGGCACTATGGGGGCTGTGCTTCACTGAGCACGTTTTTACCTGAAAGCAGTTTTTTAATATAAACATTTGCTTAATATTCTGTACATTTAGAGTATTTTATCTGCATCAGTGCTTTACTGAAAGTAATTTAAATTCAATGGGAACTGATTATGCATAAAGAATCAGCTTCTTTCATAGTAGTTTTAATAATATACATATAGATTATAAAACTTATATGCCAGACTGGAAGAACATTTTGTGTGGATAAATCCATGTCCAAGCATTTAATCTGTTTCCACATGGACACTGGATTGTATATTTAAGGAACTCTTCTGCACATCATTGTGTTGTGCAGCTTTTAAAAGTTTAATTATGAAGCATACTTTGCATAATAATTTTTTTATTGTAATAGTAAGCTGTTAAAATAAATAGTGCTTCACAGAGGAACTATTTTAGGTCTTTGCAGCTGGAATAAACAAGCAGTTTGGAGAGAAAGACCTAACTCTTTCACCGTCTCTGAATTGTTTTGTTGTGATGGCAGCCTGATCTTGCAGGTCTTTCAGAACACACTAGTCCCTGTTGGCTTTGAATTGATGCTGTGTGGAAGGAGTTGTGGACAGCTTGCATATATGGAAGTTTCATTTGCCTAACATGGCTTATAGTTGACCACTATAAACTGTTTATCTATTTTTCCTCCATCCCACTTAGGTCAGATGCAGTTCTTAGCAGAGTATGACCTAAACTCTGAAGAGATATTCACTTCTTGTTGACTACAAGGCTGTTAAACTGGGCACCTAAAGTGTCTATGGGACTGAAATTAAGCATCATGAATCACAAATCAGCAGTTGTGTGGTCCTGGGTTGCTGTCCTAAACCTGGACTGCTATCTGGGATTCATAAATAAATAGCCTGATCTTCAGATGTGGTGACACCTCCAGAACCTCTATATTTCAAGTCATTTTTTTTATTCTCAGAGCTTTTGAAAATAATGTAAAGGTAATGCAGGTTTCGGTACTTAAATTTAAGCATTTGAAGTTTGACACTTGAGATTCTCTTTGTCTTAGTTTCCATGCTTGTGAAGTAGAGTTAATAAATACTTAAATACTTTAGACAGAGGTGTATTATTAATGTTCATTTATAATTGATGTTCACACAGTTTTTGAAGATTTAAAGTGATATACAACTGTTAAATATCACAATAATATAGGTCTGCTAATGAAAAAGGATTACTTCAACAATAGAAAAAAAAAATTTTTATCCTTTCATCGTTTAGTTTCATCACTGCAAATTTTAAGGAGTTTGTTTTAATCCTGTCCTTGGTATAATGTGTTAAATTACAGCAGCTGATTTCATAGCATTTTGAAGACATTTATTTAGAAGTAGACTGTTGTCCTACTCATAACTGATATATAACTCGTCAGATGTATCTGTGTTGTAGACTTTTGAGGTGAATATCTGGTACTGACAAGCTTATTATAAATTATGGCACCAAGTGATAAATCATAGAGCCATGCCAAAACATTATTTTGCAGTTCACAATCGCTATCACTGTATACTTTTCCAGTAGATTTGAAGCTTAATTTCCAAGCAACCTGTAAAAATGGTCAACCTATTCTTCATATCCTGAAAGCATAAAATCTCTTCCTGCAGCTAGATGTGCAGAGAAGTCAATACTTGTTTCAGTGACCATGACAGTGTAAAAGATACCATGCCCCACACTTTTCACTGTTCCTTTCTTTAACAGTAGATGTAGCAGACCAATAATGGGTTTCTGTAGAGCTAATAAAGTTGGTGTACAACTTACACCTTATTTTAATTTTTATCTTCAAATTTTGCTGGCACTACCTATAGAATATTATTAGTTAACTGTTATATGTAGCACATTCTCAGAGCTGGTATAATATGTTAATGTATTTTTTTCACTTCTACCTTGTAACTACTTTATAATTCTATTAGACTCTACTTTCAGGTAGACCTATTTGCTAGTAGCATCAAGAGGAAATTGTGAAGTCCTTGAGTTACAAAATTTTGATGGGAATGAAGGAATCTTTAAAAGTGCCAGACTGTATTCCTTAGATTGTGGACTGTGTTCTGCTCTGGTTTCAGATGACTCAAGTAAATACCAGGAATATGAGAGTAATGGAGTTCAAAATTCATTACGTGGTGTCCATCTCAGAAAAAGAAAGTTTCATAATGACTTATTAAACTCCAGGTTTTGGTACTGTGTTCTCCTTTCATGTACAATTGTGATGACTGGCAAATAAAAACCCAACAATATTATATGCTTATGAATGCCACAAATTTCAGGTTAAGTAACTTGTAAAGATCCAGTATACGTCAGTATCCCAAACAGGTCAAAATACAGTGTCTCAATCAGGCTTGACTGAGCAATGGTCACTTACTCTGTCACTGCTACTGTTCAGTAACTACCTTATCTTTTGGTTTACCTCTCTTTCAGTATAATTTTCATTTCAATAGGTAGTACTTAAAAAGATATTAATGTACTCAGCTTTAAAAAACAGTTTAAATTTGTTATCTGTTGAAGGGGATTGACTATATCTTTATACCTTAATGTTATTCGAAGCAATTGTGGATGCTAATTTTTCTTCCCCCCTCCCCCTCTTTTGTAAAGGGAATAAGTTGATCAATAGTTATGTAAAGTGGACTATAGGTTTTGATCAAGTAATAGTCTATTGCTTTAAAAATACATTACCAGTTTGGTTTTGGCATTATTTTTCCTCTGGCATATTGTTATCCTAATAATTATCCTAGTAATCATAAATAATTACCTTATTGTTTTATCTAGATAGAAACTGTTCAGCTGCAGTGCACAATAGGAAAAAATATTTAAAAAAAAAAAAAAAAAATTTCTGTCCAAATGAACTGTGAAGGTGCTCTTCTACACAGAAGAAGAAACCAAAGGAACTGTGTTGAGGACAAGGGCAGTGCATAGTTTCTCTTGCACCACTAATAGTCCCTGTAGGTTGCTGAAATAAAAGGATTAAGCCAAGAAAGCAGATTTACATTTAGGGTTGAAAAGCAAGCAAATGCCAGGGTCTGTATGTAGGAGCTTTGAGTTGAAGGAGCACTGGACTTTCTGCAGATTCATTTGCATGTCTTTTCCTCATGCTGAGTTCAAGAGACTTTCTTCTTCTCCCAACAAGAAGTTAGAGGAGGAATTGAAATGCATTTGTACAAGTCTAATCCAGAATCATATTAGAAATTTGGGGATTTTGCTCATCTTCTGAGACTCACCAGGTTCAGATATGCTCTTTGTGTATCAAAAGAGATCTTTCTTGTTTACTGCCTAAGCCAATGCTGACATACAGCACTGACTAGACTAAAAGCTGTAGAGTCATTATGCAAATAGTGACAAATAACTGCAAAAATGTGAAATTGCTCATCTCTAGGAAAAAAAAAAAAAAATCAAGTTTGTTTAGAACCTCCTGTGATTTACTCTTATCTTAGTGTTATTTATACTACATCCATTAGCTATTTTTATTTCATGTGATAGTGTTGGCTAAAAATGAATTTAGTATTAGTCTTTATTGCACTGGGGACAAATGGGATAGTATTCAAAAATGTGAGAAAGCACCACATGAAGTGTAAATAAGAGACCTTTTATGCTCAAAAAAAAGAAGAATGTATGTGTAAATGGAATGACACTCATTTTCTTGCCCGTAGCAAGGTCCCACACATGTCTTGGATATGAACATACATAATAATTTTCTGATCAGAAAAGTAGTACCCAGAGCTATGTCAGGATTAATGCAAACTTTTATGTGAATCCATAGGTTCGGTCCTGGATAGAAATTTTTTACATAAAGCTTTCTTTAATCAGGTTTGTATGTATTTCCTGTTGTCTGGTGGAAAGGAAACAACCTGTAGCCTTCTGGCTGTGCTGGTGATATCGTTTTGATACATGCTATTTGCACAATCACTGTAGGTAGTTCTGCTCTCCTGTATTCATATTTTGCCACTTATATCTTGTGGTCTACAGTGTGTTTGATGGATCTACACATATTATGCTACTGATTGCAAAAATTATTGCAACTCACCAGTGTGTAGGAGAATGTAATTTATTGAGGCAATTGGCCTTTTCACACTAACTGCTGTTTTTGCTAATTAATTTGCATAGCTTCCTTCAATATTTCCATGACAATTTCAAAACTAATTATTGCATTTCACCAAGATTAAATATAGGGTCTGTTTCTTATAAAGTACCTTGCCTAGTTTCAAAGGAAGGGTTCAGTTCACTATAATGAAATTGTCTTCTCAAAATGATGGCTTGAGTTGTTGAATGTCCACAGTGGTATAGATCAGGTCTATTACATAATGCAGACACTTGATCTAATTTGGTGACTTAAATGGTCATTTGTATAGTGTTGCCAAAAAATAGCTTTGAACTAAGGACAACTTGATGGACCAACCTTTGTTGGTTTAAAGATATGGCTTTCTGTAGAGAAAATATTTAGCTCTTTTCAATCTGAGAGACATCTAATTGGAAGTGACTTTTTCTAAAAGAGAAGCAACTAAGCTTCAGTCTCAAGGCTTACATACACTTTTTATGACAAGAAACAAATTCCATTCTCAATATATATCCAGAGTACTGTTACTGAAGACACAAACTAATGACCACAAAGGGTTATTTTGTGAACTGGTGGTGAGAAGCAAAACCTGACCATCAGATGTATAGGCAGGTGCATGCCTATATTTTGTGAATATTATTTCCACATATGAGCAGGGAATTCATGAATGGACAGTGTCAAATAGCTCATTATTCATGTGTATGCACACATGAATTAGCTTGACCTCCCAACACAGTTGTTTGAACAAACTTAATGCATGTTCACAGATGTTTGTGACCTGATTACTAAATTAAGCCCATGAGCATAAAGCACTTATGGACTATCATACCTAGAGAAAACTGTAGTGTCATTCTAATAGTAAAAACTGCTTTACTAAATATAGTAAATAGTAAAAACTAATTTCTTCCTTTTGCTACAGGGAAGCAATGGTGTTTTAATTCAGCTTTGGTTACAGTATAAGCTCTGCACAAGATGCTGATGAGATGGGCTTGTTTTTAATAGTGTTTTGAGTGTTTATTGTTTCGGTTCAATGTAACAAAATATTGCTAGTTTGTGGTTTGGGTTTGTTTTTTTTTTTTATTTTTAGCAAGCAAGTGGTTAATGGTTTTGAGTTTGTTTGGAGAAGTTTATATTTCTTTTAAATCCTCTACATACAACAGAATTAAGAATGCTGACACCTACAATAATATTTTAAAAGAGGAGAAGAAGCAAAAATAAAATATTAATGTGTAGAACCATGAACAATTTCTAGTGCAATGAATGAAAGGTATATATTACAATATATGCTCGGAAACTTGAATATTGTTTCATGAAAATTATATAGAAGGTGTGACCACACAAAGAGTTGGTTTTCTTATATTAGCTAGAAAAAGTACTTTTTATTGCTTAATATCTTGTGTTTATGTATAAGAATTGGATAAGATGAAATATTAAAGCATGAAAGTTTCTTTGAAACTATTATATGCCTACCACAAATAATTTAAAGGATGAATACAAACTCCATGCTAAAAATTAACTCTACTTTTGTCAGTCTTAAAAGAATCAGATCATATATGCTGCTTTGTTATTTTTGGGGGACTTTTCAGATAAGTTTGTTTTGGTAGCAAAAGAGCTAGAGATGGGAAGAAAAATGCTTGCATGCAGGACCTTCCACTAGAATGCACCATAGAGGCAGCGCTTGTTGAAGCCAGAAGAGAAAAAACATAGCGAATATTTCAAAACAAAACAGGGAAAACCAGCTTTTACAAGAATGAAGGAAATGAGATACCGGACCAAAGAAAATTTGTGGAGACAATTTTCTACTGCTCAGGAGCATCACACAATAGCTAGAGCAGACATACTGCTTGAGCTTGTTTGCATGCTGATATACATGGACTGGAAACGTTTTTTTGCTGCTACTACAGTAAACCCTTTACCAAGACAAAACAAAGCAGTGGGATCTACAAAATTTATTCCATGACAGTGAAGGGCTTAGTAACTGGGCTCTTTTTAGAATCGTGGTTAGGATATCGTGTCACTTCACAAAATCACATATTGTAGAAAAAGAAGTGCAGCATATCCACTGGTTTGCATTTGCTTAAGTGACATGGCGTTGAAAATAGGAATAGATAGAGAAGTAACAATATTTGTGATTTGTGGTAGGGAGTACAAGAAAACGAATTAAAAGTATTTTGGAAAAAAATACTTTTTAGAAATACAACAAAGACTGTGTATACATGTACTACCATGTCTTTTCTGTGTATCTGTTTTCCATTAGAATTCATGCATTTGTGTCTCTCCGCATCGTGGGACAGAAAGCTGCCATCTGAACTTTGACTGAGACCACAACATGTTAGTGCCTCAGAGGAAAATTGGAAGCTGAAAAACTGTTATGCTGTATTTAGTACAGATGAGGTCTTGGTAAAAGGATATTACTTAAAATCAACAAGAGTAAAATTTAGGTACAATTTTACCAGAGGAATTTGGAGAATTGGCTTGTGAACTTATGAGGCTGGTATGGTGATCGGGGTTTCTCCACCTCAGCTGTTCCATCCCTGCTGGCAAGGGACCCTGGAGCCACAGCAGAAAAAAATTCTCTGTCCTCTGACAGGGAATGTGGACAAGGGGCTGTTTAGGTATGAAAGGTTTTCTTATGGTTTGGCCGGTGCACCTGCTGTATTTCAGAGAAAACCAGGTGTGGTGCAACAAGATGGTGTTGCCTGCTATTTGGAGGATATACAAACACTTGTAGGAATTCAGAGGAGCATTTACAAAACATTGAGAAAGTCTGAAAGATACAGTTAGCATCAAAAATCTGCCACTTTTCAAAACAAGACTTCTTGCTTGTGGCACTGTATAATCTCGCAAAAGAGCAGACAAGCACCATTAAGCATGCAGTAACATCCAAGAGCGTCTGAGCTTAAGTTACTCATTAGCTATGGAAATTTCCTCTAAATATATCAGTGTGAGTCAGTCTGGTACCTGAAAACCAGATTGGACAGGAAAGGAAAGATCAAAACTTTTGAGAAAGCACTCAAGGCATTGAGTATTTCCAGACTGTTTATACATTTTGGTCTGGCCTTACTCACAGGGTGCAGGTGAATAGTGCTGCTTTGTTCAGAGCTGAGGCTGTTGCTTCACACAGTTTAATGACGGGAGTGAAGTCCTCTAGTACTGGTGTTTGTAATTCTACTGGAGGCTGAGAGAAACTAAACCTAGAAAAGGAGGCTTTGGGTACAATTTCAGTTTTTTAAAAAATGCTGCTGAGAGTACTAGGCTTGAAGTAAGGCCTAACTACATTGGAAGGAGAACAAAGCAGGAGACAGTTAAAATTTGGTTCTTTGTGATGTATCACTCTGAAATTTGTTATCAAGCATCATCAAAATCATACTAAAGTAAATGTATTATCATGATTGTCCAGTATACATGAAAACATACAAAGGAAAATTCTCTCTTTATAATTGTTTTTCTAGATGGCTTCTTTATTGTAGTTATTGAAATTTCTCTGTGACAAATTCCACTTTTTGCTTACAAGTAATGTTCTATGTATACAATTGAACAGCAGCTTTAGAACTCACAATTTCAAGAATCTGGAGTTGTAAATGAAGTATGTTATCAGATAACAGAAACAACATCAAGGATTTGTAAAAATAAAAGTGATGGGCTGCTTTTCAATTTTTAGGTTCAAATTAATATGTAGAAGTTTGAGTGTGAGTTTGAGATGGAAGTTATATATTTGGTTTTGTAGGGGAAAAAAACCAAAGCTAGGTGTACCAATGGCTAATGTGTATTCTCAGTGGCTAGAAGTGGGACAGCCTGTGCTGAAAACACTGAAGTGACTTATACTGTACCTCTCTCTTACCTGTTGCCCAATAAGTTCATGGCAAGTAACAATCATTGCGATTCAGGTTTCTAATATTTTCATTTGCGAAATGGAAGCCAATGCAATGCTTCTCGGCATTGGATAGCATAACAAAAACTGCATAGCCTGACTTATCACTGTAGCCCAGTGTTCCTGACATAAAGAGTGCCAGGTAAAGGGTGTCAGAACTGGAGAGGCACATAATGGTACTCCTCCAGAGTCCTTCTCCAGCTTCCAGTGATTTAGGATCAAGGACATCCTGAAAAAGATGTGTGCTTTCTCTCTTACTGTATGCATCAGCTCTTGGTGGGTTTTTCCTGTCAACTGGTCCTTGAAGACTTTTAGCCTCTATAGCACCCTGTGAGAGAAGCTTCTGTGGCTGAACTATGGATAACTTGAAGAACTAATTTATTTTGATCTGTACAGTTGCTGGATAGGAAGACAGAAGAAATAGTTTTTCTCTGTTCATCTGTCCATGCCACAGGATTGTCTAGACTTTATCTAGTACTGCACTTCTACAAAAACTTTATTATCCATGTTGTCCTCTGTACCTCTTCTTTATTTATTAACTCACACAGTATTTAAGCTGTGGAGATAAAATGGAATTGCACAATGTCATAATGTTGTTTTCTGTGTAGTTCCATATTCCTTTCCTAATTATAGACAATGTCTTTTCTTTTAAACTGCTACTGATCACTAAGATGAAATTTCTGCTGCTCTGTTGGGTATATTGCCCAGATACTGTCTCTGAGCATTAATGGTCATTTCAGGCAGCAGTCAACATCACATATGTGGAGTTAAGATTGCTTTCTCCTTGTTAGAATTCCTTTCAATTTATTTGCATTAGAAGAGTGTTTTATGCACATATTCAACAAAACCCCTTAAAGGCTATTGCTGCACTGCATTGCACTTTTTCTTTCTTCTGCAGGTCTGTCCCATGCAGGGGGTCACAGAGAACCTCAGAAAGTTCTCTCTCAAATGGGAATTATTTATTAAACTTAATTTATTGGTATCATTACACTTGCTGGAAATGCTGAAGAATACAAGCCTTGTAAAATCCATACCATAGAGATGGAAGTAGCTTTTCAGTGTGCAGCAAAGACACACTGTCAAGTAATAAAAGAAAGAAACTTAAAAGGCAGAATCGAGTGTTGAATCAGCTTTTGGGACTATCATTTATTTAGTGGACGTAAAATGTGGAGGAAGTAATGCAGTACGTTTCTCAGCTCTTGGGATGTGTAGTCCTTACAGTTAATGTGATATCTGACATTAAAAGTATTCTATTCTTTGGTGACAGAAAGAGAAGGTAATGCAAGTACATTGAAATGGTGTTTGTGTAGTGAATAGTCCTCATGGTATCCAGAAAGTCCATTTGTCCCTTTCATGAATAAAGTGGATGTCTCTTCTGTGAGGTTAACCTTGCTTTTATTCTGAAGCTGTTATGTGAGAAATTTAAAGGATGATTTATTGACAGGGTTGGTGGTCTGGGGGAAGTTGGGAGCTAGACTTAACCTAAACTTAGCCACTTTGGCTTTGTTGTAGTCATAAATGGAAATAAAAGCAGATGGAGTGTAAGTGGCCTTAAAATTAATAGGATAGTTTTAGCTGTTATTCTGGATTCTAAATGAATACAGGAACATTTTGTTGCTGCATTTTCTGAGTAGTAATAATTAGTTTTGAAGTAATGTTTTAATTTTATATTGAATTTACTGATTGCACTATTATTCAGCCTACACTTTGAATACCATGAACATACTTGTTTCAGATGAAATCCAAACCTGTTCAGTTAGATGCCTCCTCCCCTAAAAAGATTTTCTGCAATGGAGGCAGTATCTATCCATACAAAATCTCCCCACTGGTTTATCTGAGCTTTATTCCCGCTGAAATCCACTGTGGTGATCTCCAGATCACCACAATAAAAGCTCTTAAAAACACTTCAAAGAATTAGAACCTTTTGCAATGTCTAGAAAAATCAATTAATCACTTTTTCCTGAATTTGACTGTGTGGCTTTGATACCATCCCTAAATCACTGTTTTAAATAGAGGTTTGATTGGAAGGTTGTATTTTGTATTGCTTTCCTATTCTAGGATGTTAGTAGTAGCATTTAGGGGGCTTTTAGAGTAAAAATTTTTGTAGAGTTTCAATAATAATATTTATAATGCTTGAAAGATAATTTTTTTCTATTTCTTTGCAATTGTCAATGTCTCTGTAAAGTACTGTTTAATTGGAAATGCTTGTGCAAAGTTGCATTTCCACTGACCCAAAGGTTTGCGACTGCTGCAAAACTCAAGCTAGATAAACTACTGCCTCACACCTTGTGCTGATAGTTAATAGCAGCATAAGTGGGTACAAAATAGTATTTGAATAATGATTTGCACCCGTTTTGCACTGGTAAAAATGACTAAGTGAAATAAGGTTCAGAGCACCAGAGAACCAGGCTACGATTAAAATGTTTAGTAGTTTTATTGTTGTGAGTGACCTTTCCCAACTCTTGTTCCATTTCAGTGTTTTGAGGCTTCTTCTCTATTCATCTTGTGGTTTGTGCAGCTTTTCCTAAACTTTTGACCATCTGCCAAATGTTTTTTATCCATTGCAAAATATGAAAATATTTCACCCTTCCACTGAAATTCTTGCAATATGGAACCTAGTTTCAGTATTAAATTCTTTAAAGAGAGGAAAAAAGTTTAACTGGAAGGTTTACTAGAATCAAAATGCATTCTCTGGTTTTTGCTTTCTTTACGTGTGAAGTTTGAAAATCAGTATGTAATGCAGTATGATTCCTCTGTCAAACTCATTCTTGTCTTGTTTGTGTTTTCAGAAGACTGCATCCAAGAGGGTTTAATTTGGGGATTTACCCATGCAATCATGACCATCTCTGTTCTTCAACAAATGTACAAACTGCTATTTCCAGCCCAAGACACATACTCTAAATATATATGAAATAAATAATTCTTATCTGCTTAAAACAAACAAAAGCCCCAAACCCCCACTCTTCGCTAGAACTGGCAAGTAGGAGGTCCTGACGTGTTTTCACTCACACGGAGGTCAGTACTGAAATACACATGGGGGTCTTCCAAAAGGGCTATGGATGTGCTTTAGAACTCTGTGGTGCAGGATGATATCCGGAGTTAATCACTAATTCATCTTATATAAAGATGTTAATGTCTATGAAGAGCAGTAATTCACTAATATTATTTTTTAAGAACTCAATTCTCCCTTTTGTCCCCTCTGTCTGGAAAATGTAGCTGTGGCATTTGTGTTCTGCAGACAATTCCATTACTTTTATTCATTTCCATTTCTTGAATTACCTTGCTATCTTTTCAAAGGCTGACAAAAGCTGTTCAGATCCGTAATTACATGCATTCGGATTTTCATATTTCAAGAAATGCACCTCCCCATCCCCCCATGCCGTTCACTGGTGTGGTCCCTTCCTTATTCCTTCCATTGCATTTCTTCTAGACAGTTACAGCATGATTCTAGGAGTGATGAAAAAATCTGGCAATTTTGATTCTCGCTACTATTCTTTTTGTTTTGTTTTCTAAGTTATATACATTTATATACATATGTGTATCAGTTTCCCTTCAGGAGACTTAATTTACATATGTTCAAAACCTTGTGAGACTGGAATCTAGATAAAATCATTAAGATAAAGCTGGAATTAAATAATGTTGTCAGTCTTTCTTGTAAGCTCGGGTCTTCTGCTGTCATCATTTTATCCTGATTTCATCTTTTCCTTCTAGGTTTATTTTTGACATAGTTGATCCGATTCTGTTAGATTAGTAACAATGAGTTTAAACCTTTCAGTATGTCAGGAAGAGCTTAACTTAAACATTCTTTCAAAAGTCTGAAGACCGTGAAAATCTCACTTCATCTGTTTAATGTATTGATTGGTAGCTAATATACCGTTGTCCAAAGCTGTATGGTGAATATATAAAAACTGTCTTGACAAACTTTTAAGTTCTCCTGGTTTTATTCTTGGCCAAAGTGGTTTGTGCTTTATTCACTTTGAAAATGCTTTGCATACTAAAATATGGTGTAAACCAGTTGTTTGTCTGCTTTTTTTTTTTTTTTTTTTTTTTTTCATGTGATCCATCTTTCAGTGCAGGCTCTGAAGCAGGTAACCTCAGCCTCCTTGTGTCCTGTAGGGCTGGCATGTTTGAGTTCCAAAATGTCCAGTCCCATCTTTTAAATATGACTTTGAATATGAATTTAGGATCTTACATTATGGAAAAGGACACTAATAAGATAATTATTTAATATTTCTGCTATAGTATCTTAAAAAAGTTTCCTAACGAATATAGATACCCTCATTTCTTTGAAGTTAATAACTTCAATGTAACTGTCCTTTCTACATCTTAATAGCGTCGTCTCATCACACAATGAACCATTAGTCTTTTCAGAAGCTGTACGAAACCTATTTGAAGTATTTAAAGTCTAAGCAGCCACTAAAAGGCTTTTTTTTTGGACTAGATCTTTTGTGCACTAATCCTCCAAGTCAAAATATATTAAATATATCTATATTTTTCCATCATCCAAGATTCCATTTTGCTAATTTAAGTGCTTTTCTGACTCAGGACATGGATCTAGTGATCTTACAGAACTGAAGGACTACATGGTGGGGAAGAGCCAGAAAGACTGAAATAGGCTTTTCTGAGCCACCAGAAATATCTTGGGAACTCCATGGGACTCTCTCTATTCAGCCCCAATATTTTATATTTTTTAGCCATTTCTGGACCTAGAGAAAAAACTTCCTATGAATTTACTTATTAATGCTTCAGTTGTGCTTGGATTAGAGGGTACATGTTATGTTTATGTAAGATGTCTGCTTAGGATCTTGGTAATGGCAAATGTGGAAGTTTATAAACCTGTAAACTGTTGCTCTAGTTGGCTTGAATGTCAGGTGAATATTAGGTCTCAGCTGTCTCAGCCATTACAGCAGTACTTGGTATCAACATGTCAGCAACTCTTTCCCTGCACAACCTAATTTTCTAGAGAAAATGGAAGTTTGATGCACTTAGAAAATTGCAGGTCTGATGGCAAGTGCAAATAGGAAGGAAAATTTTAAAATCTTGACTGCACCTAGCCAGCAGGTAATGAGGCACCAAAGCCTGCCTCTTTGTCCATTGTCATTTGCGGATAGAAAACTGCTCATTAAAATAGTTGTTAGGTTGTAACCCTTTGAAAGTTTGTCTCTATAGATCTTCTGATATCTTTAGTTAATATCTTTAACCTAAAATTTGGCAAGTAGACTTTATTTTGTTATTTAATTTTTAATGCCCTTTCTTTGTTTAAATCCTTGTTATGTTTAGGAGGATAATAACCCGTACATTGGGTAAAACACAAGCAACTTTGCAGTAATTAAAATGCAGATTTAGTTCTTCTGGAGTGTAATAGCTTTGAAGCATACCAAGGTCTGCTGAGGGAATCTGTTTTGTTTGTGTACCCTAACAGAACATAATGACTGCTTTCAAGCCATTATAGTCCATCATGTTAGTGACTCCATATGCTGGATATCCTTATCAATGATATTTCCTCTGAGAAAATATACCATAGTTATGTGGTGGTGTGTGTGTATATATATATATATATATTTTACTTTTAAATCTAAAAATCACTTCACTTTCAAAATAGCAGTCATCTCTTCATAGACTTTTGGAACTTGGGTTGTTCATTGTTTGAATTTTAACTAAAAATTCCAGCTTAGGGGAAATAAAGCCTTTCATATATTTGGGAATTAGGTCAACTAGATCATAGGTACTGGTGAGGTAAACTTCCCCATGGTGTCCTGCCAGCAGTGTACCTGTCAGCTGTATGGTACCCTTTTGCAGTCAGATCTGTGTGTCCAGCCCATGGGCGGCCAGCTGAAGTACACTGTGCCCTGTATTGTGCTTTAAACTGTACCAGTGGCCAACTGTTAACTAGACAGCACCTACGTGACTTGAAAACAGAAAAGTGCGATCTGGTGCATTTATAGCTCCCTTGGTTTATTGTGCCCTAAAGAAGGCACAACATGAGCTAAGCGCTTTTACCCTATGGCTTCTTTATCCTTGATTTTGACCACTGATGCAAAGAGCTGTAGGATGGAAGCAGGCAAAATGAAGGAGACACCAAAGGATCAGGAGTGTGACAAAGTGCTGAGGTTGAGTTTTTAATGTAAAAATCAAGGCCTGGGATTATTTTGTTTGCTATTTGTATCTACTTTCAAGGGTTTCATTTAAAAAAAAAAAATATATCAGTAAGTTTCAGGTAAATGTGACTCATTACTTCGTACTGAGGCTGAGTGGGAGAGAAGGTCATATGTGATTATAAACAGCTAACTCATATGGCATTGTCTCCCTGTGAATCTGATGTAGTGTATACACCAGCAGAGAAAGCCTCTGCTGCAGGTCCACAACAGGAGACAGGGCTGTGCAAGTGAGCGAAAGCCCTGTACTGGCAAGAGACCATGGGCACTCTGTCTGATTGTGCCAATGATGGGAGTGATCTGGACTGCATTTTCAGATTCTTATTGGTCTCATTCTTACATGAATAATATCTTCTCCGTCATTATAAAATGAGGAAACTATCCCCAGCCACAGGAGCTGGTTTACGCTGCTCTGTTGAAGAGTCCCTCTGTTGCGAATGCCAGCCCTAGGCTGTCCATGTGCAGCCTGTAACATTGAACATAAATCAACATTTATGTGGTTACAGGCTTAAACATAATATGAGAAGAACATTGCACCTGTTGGTTTGTAAGATCATTGCCATGTCCATATTAACACCAAGCTAGTGGCATCCAAATCTTTGATGAGGGAAGAACTGACAGAGTGACTTTTGCTAGAGACACGCAAGTATCAGAAATAATTAGACACTAAGGTCATGTCGGGATTGGTTTGCTCTGCTTCCCCATCTGTCTGGACTGGGGGACTAGATAAAAGCTCCCCCTTTTTGACCCACTTACCTGTTAAATTCCATTAGAAACGCTGAGCAGGAAAAGTAGGGTTTATCTCATCTGAGTGTGGAGTCAGGACATCACCCAAGCCCATCCCTGAACCCCATGGTGTCATATTCTAAATGACTGAAATGTAGTGACAGTTTCTTCTGGTGAAATAAATGGGTGGTAAAGTGCAGTGGTTCTGGCCTGGGAATCTCCCTATCAAATTGAGTCCTTAGACTGAGTTGCAATGTCTTGGAAAGAGTCCAGGGTTATGATTAAAATGCTGACAGATCCTTTAACTTCAGCTGTGGGAGTGGGGCTGCTGTAATACACAGATCCTGTAAATTAGAGATATAAAGTATGTTTAAGTAGTACCAATATGTGTCTAGATATTCTATTGCTTTTAATGCCCTTTCTGTCCTGTTAATTTTGCTTTACAGTGTGACAGTGATGAATTGATGTCTACCATTTCCAACTGCCAGGTAGACTGTGTACACATTTATTAAGATTAATTAAAAAGTAACAAATTGTAAAGTAATAACATTAACAACTAGTGGAAAAAGTGTAGACATTTTGACAGTCTTTTTGAATTTCATTAAAAGATGGTAGTGACAAAAACCCAAGAGACTATTTCTACTTTACTAAAGAAATAGGTCACAGATTCAATTACAGTCACTGAAGCATGGACTCAATCTATCATGGCAAATTAAGTACATTTTAGCAACCTACTTTCCTTTAAAAATTTTATAGACACTTTCACTGGAAGAAGAAAGACTATAGAAAAAGAAATTGCAAAGTGAAGGCTTTTTTTTTTTTTTTTTTTTCATTATTGCTACTGAGTTCTTGGCTTATTTACCATAGGTGTAAGACACAGAAAAAATCATTATGGAACGTCAAGATATGTAATCATCTTTTCTCTTCCCATTTTTTGTCTTTAATTAATGATGTATCATTTGTTCTTTGACTAGGAAGCATGACTCATTGAATCCACAGTGCATCAGTTAGAGGCTTTGTTCTCTCATTGAAATCAAAGGATACATTTACGTAGAAAAATTCATTGCACAACCTTTATGTAATTTTGCCACAGATCCATAGTACTAGGCTGAAAATGTGTTGTACTCCCAGTTCCAAATAAATAAATAAACGAAGACACATACAGCCTGTGGATATGGTTTAGCTGAGTGCAAATATTGGAATGATGAAACACTCTTTTGCCCATAGCAGAATTGATTTCATGTTGACAACTGGAATTTATAAAGATCCTCTTTCAACGGAGTAGCAGTGGCCATATTTGCTGCATTAACACAGCTGCAACAAAATAGCAGCAAACATAAGAACTGGTAAGAGAGACGTAATCCCTTTCCTCTTTAAATATAACCCCCTGATTTACTGGGGTACCCCTAGTTGTTTTGTACACTTTCATATATTAGTATATTCAGTTGACCTTTAGATAGTAAAAGCATATTGGGATTTTATTTATTTTTTAATATATAGTATTTGATCATGCAAAGAAATCTATGTCTGTCATACAAATAAAACCAGAGTCGTGTTGGTTAAATGTAACACAATGCTTTTCAGTGCAATGTTGATTAAATGTGTGATCTTCTCAAAGTACCCTGGGGACAAGATGCTTTTGATTTCCAGATACACGTCTTTCCAACAACAGGTTTTACTTACTGCTCAACAATTTTTGCTGGTTAAATATTTGGAATCAGATTCACCATTGCACTGCTTCACTGTAACAGCAGAAAAGCAAACAGCACAATAAGGGTTGCACAAAGCTAGACCTGTGAATCAAGCTTTTACTACACTGAATTGCACAAAAATATAGTTCAGATATATGTCTCATACCTATTAAAAGTTACAGTCTACCTACAATCATAAGCCCATTGGAAGGATGCTTCCAATGACAAGCATAACTACATCAGCACAAATTGTGGAAGGTTGAAAAACACCCACCGCTCCTATTAGTCATCAAGTTCTGCTATATTGCAGGTACCTCAACAATCATGGGAATATTAGATGACAAAAAAAGCAGACCTGCTTCACCCTGTCAAACTTAATATACTTATTTTCTTGTCGAAAATACATTTCCCTTTCAAATGATTCCACTTGATTTCTATATTAAGGGTACAACATTTAAGTAACTCCTGTCCTGGGTTTTCACGTACACTCGCTACAATCCATTATCCAGAGAGGAAAAGTGATTGTGTTGCCAGCTAAAGCAATGATAAACGCTTTGCAGAAGATCCAAACCAACACAAAATTCTCCTTCCTTTAGTAATGTTCTAGACTTGGTACTCAACTCCATTTTTCAGGAATCTTCTTAATTTCTATTTTATTTAATAATCATAATGCTTGCTTTTTTAGCAGCATTAGAATTAAAACATATCAGGCAATACTGATGACATTTAAGGAAATGGAATGAACACAAACTTTTGAAAATAGAGCAAAGTAATAATATGGTATAATGTTAGGAATTATAAAGAGTACTTTTAGGTATGAGAACTGCAGCACAGAAAGAGACTGGGAAGAAGGAAGGAATATTGTTTGAGGAGAGATTTGAAAAGTTGATTTAATTTGGGTGCAGTATGGTTGTCCCCTTGTGAGTTGGAATATGGAAGATGGAGCCACATCTCTGATAGTGAGAGGGAACAGGCTGGGACACAGAAGGGACTGGAGCTTAGCCATTGTACAAGCAAGGAGAAGGAGAAAATGAGAGCCGAAAGGCCACAAGAGAAAATTATTTATATACCGGAGAGCTGTGCAATGAATGAATATTAAAATAGCAATTTGGAAATTCTTGCACCCAAAGAGTTATTTATGCATTAAAATTATTCTGAATTGGGTCCAAAAAGTTTAGCATTGTTCTAAAAAATCTTTTAGTACAAAAGAGAAAGTTTTAATGTTCTTTATTGGTTTTAAATGCATCAGTCCTTACACTGAAACAACAGAATGTGAAAAATAATTATGTTCATTTTAACATATTTCTTTAACCGCATTAATAAATGCTATAGGTTCTTTAGTCTAATCACTGGTGCTTGTTAATTAAGTAACTATTTCTTATGAAAAATGTAGGATTCCCTTTAATATAGTGTGTATTTCTGTGGCAAAGTGTTAGTAACTGTAGATGCAAGCAAGAAGGCATGAGCAGGACTGTTTCTGCTCACCGTGATACCAGCAGATTAGGGGAAGAAATGATTCTAGTAAACATCAGAAAAGTTTTATGAGTATCAGGGGGCTGAAAGACAACCAGGCTTGATGTTCTAGGCAGGTGGTTTCTGAGGTAGTCCTGCTGCATGTGCAGGACACAACGGAGGGCAGCAGAGCTGGCAGAGCGCTGCTGTCTTCCTCCTTCTTGCTGGGGCTCTTGGAGGTGTTTCTACTGCACGAAGAACAACTTGTATGACTGAAAAACATTCCTTTCTCATTAGTGTGGGTAGGGGTGCTAATATGATTAAGACAGCAGCAGTATTGTCTGAATGGTGATGCTATTAAGAAGTTGTTGAATGCATTGCTTTGTGTTTGGCAGAAGTGAAAGTTTAAACCCAGTTACATTTAAAAATGACATTGAGTGAAGAGATTGACTGAAGATAGAGAAAGCATAATATTTACCCCTTATGTCCTTGTCTGCCCATTGTCATTGGTGATTGCAACAGATGTCATGGCTTAAATCCACTATTGTGTATAGAGTGACCATAACAGTATGATGCTTTTGCTGCTTGATCTCATTGGAGAGCTGATATTTGCTTTTGCACCTGATGAAATAGATGATGAAATCACTGCAGGGAGCACACTTGGAAAGTGAAGCTGCTCATAGGAGTCTCTGTGAGCAGATGATATTCATGTCCCGGAACATGTACTGGCTTTTAATTAATAGAATTATTTAATTTTGCTTTGTGAAGACCTAAATGACTGCACCTGCCGATTAAAAGCATTTCTCTCTTTGTGCAGTTCTGCAGTGTTATCAGAGCACTTCAGCTTAGAGTTGGACTTACAGGAGGGTGGTGATGTTAGGATGGAGCACACTGAGTTAGAGCTGATTTAGGGATTTTCCATCCTGTATTTCTGCGAAGTCCAGGTTTTCAAGGTCTGTCTCTTTAACAGCCAATCTGTTAAACTAGGAAGGAGCCAGCTTTATTGGAAGTTCCAGCAGTTTCACTCTTTAATTTTTGTAGTCTATCTACTTTTATTACTGTTAGAAGGTACCTAGAACTGGGAATAGGGGATTGTGATGCTTTTGTTTTAAGTGGGGAAAAAATGAATAGATTTATTCGTAGAATATGCAGAACACCTCTAAAATTATTATTTTCCTCAACTATAGTCTTTCTCTTGGTTTTGCATCTCATTTAAATAAGCACCTTTCACTGGAATATGGAAGCATCCAAATGTACTGCTTTAAGTTTTTCTGTTCTGATATAGTAAGTTTTGTTAGTTTTAATATGTAACTGTAAAGAATATGTAAGGTTTGGAAAAACAGCTTGACAAGGACCATGGCTGTAGGCTTGACTAATAATAAATAAGACATGCACATTTTTTAGTCATAATTAATAGCCTTGACACTATTGACATTCTAGTACTGTGCCTGAATCATAAGAACCGGAAGAATTCTGTTACTGTCACCACACCCCAGTTGACATCCACATTTATTTAATATAATAATCTTTACTGCCACCTCTGAGAAATTATTGAAAATGTTAGAAAAGGGAGAGAAAAGTATAGCCTTCAGGAAACCAGTAGTAAGAGCTGGAACCCATGGTAGCGAAAATGGTTTTACAGTATCTCATATATCAGAAAAATCTATGGGCACTGCTTTTTATTCCAACGCCTCCATCTGGGTTGCAATTTCATATTGGTACACTAGGTTAAATTGCTAACATCTAAAATACCATCTGGTAAGAGGCTCACTGAAATTGAAACTTGTATCGAGTACTTTGTTGTTTCAGTGTTCACAGTTGGAACAACTGAAGGAGAGGAATACATCTGATGTTAAACAAATCATTAGGAGAACATCCGAAAGTCACTTGTGTGTAACAGTGATTGGTGTACTGAGAGGCCTGATTGAGATGTACATAACATGAAAATGCTATTTAATGACTGAGAAAATACATTTTGTTTGTTTTAAACCAGGTTTGGGAAGTCACATGTGGAATAATAGGGAGGAGAGAGAAACTTCTTACAACAGCCAAGGTCCCCTGTAATCCCAGATTGTAATAATTGACAGGCTAGTTGTAGGGGAAGAATTCCTTTCTGAATGGCACGACTCATCTGGACTGTGCTCTGAAAGTGTTGGAAGTATCATCATTTGGTGAGATGTCATGGCTGTTGCATTAGGGTCTGTAGGGCATTC
The DNA here is from genome assembly GCF_003259725.1 of Athene cunicularia. Taxonomy (NCBI): domain Eukaryota; kingdom Metazoa; phylum Chordata; class Aves; order Strigiformes; family Strigidae; genus Athene; species Athene cunicularia. Next base: position 14,269,048 of record NW_020799113.1, on the reverse strand, counting down.
TGCAGAAAGCATTGTGCTCTAGGCTTGTGGTGAAATAGGAGCTCACGAAAGGATGCTACTTGGCCTTCTGTATATTGCACTAGTATTTCTGGGCTGTTATCTATCTAGTGTCTGGAACATTCTTACAGGTATCAGATAGGTGCCCTTCCCCAAATATCCAATTTGTTTTCTTTATTCTTTATTTGTAATGCTAGGCATGGGAAATATTCCAAAGAGGAAAAAAAAGGTTTAATGGATTGCAAAAGATTTTTTTTTTTAAATGAGCCAATATCCTAAGTAAATAACACATACATATTCTTAATCAATGAAACCATAAATAAAGTTTTCATGTCACAGTGGAATAATTGACTCGTTCCTTGCTTCTGGAGGTCTGAGAATGAATTAGGTTCCAATAACATCAGTTTGCTGTCTCAGCTAAGTTAGGTCTCTGAGCCATAAATAACTACATGGTTTAGCATAAATTTATTTATTTTACAATTTATAAAGTGCACTCATCACTAGGATTCTTGGCATGTATACAAAGATAACAACAAAATAAGAACATATTGACTAGTTTTAACTAAGTGAACTTCTTCAACATGTCCTCAATAAATGTATACAAATCATCATCAACATCTTCAAGCAAAGTCATCAATAAATATATAAGCCTTGGACATCATCCTGAAAGTCAATGAACTGGGGAGTCTATCAGATCACCAGGGAGAAATTTCCAGAGTTAAAAATGGTCTAACAAAAGCTTTCTGAGTCAGCCTCAGAATTTAATCCATCAGGTAATATATGTAAATCAGCCATTAGTGTTATTCTGGTGGACTCAGTAACTGTGATGATATGCAGGGAGAGTGTCTCAGTCTAGCATAAATATGACCCAATGCTGTAGTAGTGCACAGCCCAACCTACACTGCACCTGTGAACAAACAAAGAACATGTTTTGTAGGAGTCATTGTGCAGGAGCAGGCACTCCATACTGGCTGATGCTTCTGAACTTGAGGGAAGTTCTAAGAAAAATGGAGACAGCAGTCTTGTTTTGGTGGTTGGTTGGAGAAGTGAAGGCAAGAGCTACTTGAATCTACCTCCTAGACTCAGGAAACTTTCTTGGTTTAGCATGTGTGTGGATTCTTCCTGACAGCAAATAGAGCTGAGCCAAATACTGGGTAATTTGCAGTAAGTGAAATTTGGAAGTGACTTGAGAGTTTATGTAACGATTTCTCACTCAGTTTTCTTCCTAAAAGAAAAGTTGAAGATGATTTTTCACTGAAAGGATTTCCACTGTGAGAAAGGAGATTCTTGGCAGGTGATGCTTTTCCTTACCCCAAGGTCCCAGGCAGAGCTCAAATCGGTGCAGTGAAGGAGTGCTGTCACCTGGCAAGTGGTTACAGCACCTGGACACACTGGAGCCTAAATCCTACTGGGCATTGGTATTACCAACTCCTCATCCAATACCTCTGAAGATCTGGTCTGTAGTTTCTTTCTGCCTTCCATCCCAATCCATTTCACTGTGCTGTTGTGAAGATAATCTAATGAAAACTCTGGGACCTGTCCTGAGAGGTGCAATGAGTGCAGGTGGCACTGCCACAGCAGAGATTGAGCTGAGCTGCAGCTCCCTCCGCTTGGCTCTGCTTCCCTGTACCACCCTGATCACAGAAAAACAGGAGTGTCCCAAGGTGCCCCCTGCAAAGTTCATGGTGTCAGAGTAAGAGATTATTGTTAAATTATTAGGTAAAATTATCAGCAGGGCTATCCACAAACTTAGGAGATACTTGCAGAAGATAATATTTCTGTGACTGTGTGACAACATTTGTAGTGATTTTATTTTGTAGTGGAAGCTGAAAATAATACTGAAGCATGGCAGGATTGTGAATCATCAGCATAAAAAACCCAGGCTAGTGCTATCCCATCTTAGCAGCCCCTGTCTCCAGTTGCACACTACAGGCACACTCTCTGAGGACGAAGACCTGAAAGAAGTTTAAGTAAAAAGACTGTTACCTTTGCTTCTTCTAGACTACCTGCTGCCAAGGAAGTGGCTAATCCATCTTCATTCCAATTACTTTTATTCAAAGAGCATGTGGAAAATTCATGGCAGAGTAAAAATAGTCCAGGAGACAGGGAAAAGAGGCAATCTAAATTTGCCAACCTGCTCACCTGTTAGCACAGATGCTACTAAAGGAAAGGAATAACATGTGTAATTCGTGACATAACCTCGGAATTTAAAACTCTCCAGAGACCAATTATAGAGATTTGAGCACTTAGACTTCTAGAAGCCTTCCAAGCTCCACCTGAGATACATCTTCTTTCAGAAGTCCTTGTGTATATCTCTATTTTCTGCAGAATAATTGTCACAGTTTCTGTGCTTCATTCATGCAATCAATGGATTCTTCTAATGATAACCTGAAAATTAGCACTGTATCATGCTTGAAAAACATCACTAAAGCTTTGGGCTTACCTTTCCCCTGTTAAATCTACTGATTTGATAACTCTTCAGAGCCCTTTCATAATACTCTTCATAAGTAACATTTAAAAAATAGCCACTGGGTTTCCATTGAGGTCAGTTCTGTTTGTGGTCTACTTTATAGTATTTCTTGTAATTTAGTACATAAAGGTCTTACTGATATTTTTATTTGTCCAAAATATGGGCACCAAAATGTGCAACAAAAATATGGCCAACTGATAATGAGTATACAATTCACTTTTATGACAGGCAGACTTCTTGAAAAGCTAAATCTAGGTATTTCTTAGGTAACTGCGCGCTTAGAGAACAACTCACAACAGAAAATAACATGTCTAAGTATGCCAACTGTGTTCACCTCCAAGAAAAATTATTCACTTCTAAGTGGGAGCCATGACAGCTTACAGTAAGTGGACATAGTATAGAGGGTAAGTCTTAAAAATCTTTCTTGTGTCCACAGCTTGATTCCATCAAATATACAGGGCAATGTAAATCTTTATTGGATTTCTTCTGCATTTGAAGAGGTAAGGTTGATAAATGGTTACTTTTATTTCTACCCAAACTCTCAAAATAGTCTACTTACTTGCTCTGAGGATGATGTTTGTGTGTATGGGAGAGAAACATAATTAGGCTTTGAGTTCTGTACAACATAATCCGCGGCGAGTATGAATGACATGAAAGGCAGCAGAAATTGCCTGGGAGGAGGCTGTTTTTGTTTGTTTTGAAAAAAAGAGGTTGAAAAGATTCTTTCTGCGGCTGATGCAATCTGGCTATGTTTGCTCTGAGCTAGAGACACTTGTGCATTACAGTGAAGGCAATGGAAGGGGTGGGAAGAGGAGAGAGTCAAGGGGTAAATTCCACTTGCTGCAATACCTACTTTTGATCTAAGCTTTAATTGGATGTGATTTAGAAAACTGCTGGCATCACAGGGGATCTTAATACTCTCCTCTTCTCTATGCTGCCTGTCCCTGAGGGAGCTGTTATATTTCTGTGTGTATTAAGACTTCTCTTGCCCCTTCCCTTTTCACTGAAAAAGCATTGGATGGTAGGAGAGAAAACGTTGAAGACACCTCATTTTCCTTCCCAAGTGGCATGATAACTCCTAGGGGTGTTTATCACACACTTGTTTCGCACACAGCTCGCACAGTACTCATGCACATGACCCTGAAAGATTACATTGTGGTATTTAATGAAGTCTGTTGTTCCTCCCTTTATTTTCCTTGTTTTACCAAATATCAGTCAACAAGTGTCTTAGTTCTTTTTTTCTTGTTGAGTCACCTCCTAGTCACCCTTGGGCTAGAACAATTTGAATATGCTACCATCCTTTAGAGATAATAAAATTGGATATTTCTTTTGACTGAACTGCATAATGCATCTATGGAAAATAGAGTCTGTGGTCAGTATCCTCCTCAGTCTTTCTCAGTTTGGTGAATAATATTTCCTTATGTAAGGAAAGTTCTGTTATATCAGTTTATACTTTTGAATCAGATCTAATCACTACAGAAATAAATTCAGTTACTAAATCAACAAGAGTTTCTGGAAGCTCAAATCTTATTACTCCATCTTGTGGAAGAAGCCAAAAACGACGCAAGTGATGTTAATCCAACACATGCCATGTTCGATTACCTAATAACCACAAAATACCGAAACTTCATAGATCTTCTGCAGACAGTGTTGGTTAATGTCTACTTTATTCTGAAACCTCAATTCAAAAGATGTTTCTGTGTGTATTTAAATTCATATTGAATTGGGTTTTAAATGGAAGCTAACAGGGAGAGTTGGGTTTTATTTTTCTTATTTGAGAAAATATTGTGAGAGTTCAAATGACAGAAGACTGGGCTCTTGTATAAAAGACAGGTCATTAATTATTGCTCTCAAGCTATAAAATTAAAGTGTATATTATGTGGCTCATGACATACTATTTCCATTTTCCTTCTGTCAGGGTTTTGTAGCTTCAGTAGGCATGGACTGAGATATCATCTGTTCAACGGGCTGACATGGTTTTGTTTAACTTCTTATCTTTCTGTAGTTCCATGGAGAATTTTTTTCACAACAGAGACCTCTACTGAAAGAAGGAGAGCAGCTCTGCAGAGCTGGAGTTTTTCTGTGGAGCAAATCCATTCTGACAAGACCAGTTGTTCATCAGTGGTATCACACAGGAGTTTAACAAGTGTCAGAATAATCCATTGCTTACCTCTTCTCCTCGTGGAAATAGAGGAAAATAATCATAAAGCAGTTAAACTTCTTAATTTATTTAGTGTTTTCAAGGAAGTGGGATATGTGTTTGATTCATATCCTACCAAAGACCTTCTGCTGAAACTGGTGTGCCAATTGCTATAGCAGAGATAGTCCTTTTTTAAAAACAGAATTATATAAGGTATTATCTGACATAGCGCAGTTATGAGGCTCTAAAGTGTTTTGGTTTAAGTTATACAACTTTCACAGGGGAAGGAACAAGACATCTTCCAAACCAAGTTATGTGTAACATAAGCACAACACTGACATCTGGTGTTTAAATCAGATTTAATCCTGGGCAAGGTTAGATTAACAAATACAAATATTTAGTACTGCGTCAGGTGTTCAGGAAGAGGCCAGGGTACAGAGGTACCTACAGAGGCAGATTAATGCCTAAATGCTCTTGATAATATTAGCCTAGCGTCCTCAAGGGCCTGTGCCTTTAGTCCCTGGAAAGCAGGAAGCTCCCAGTGTTTTGAACATTTAGCCTGCAAAACCTGTACTACCTAATGGATGAAAAGCTTGTGGCAACATCTGAAGCTTCTTAGTCTGCCTCTGATGGATACTTGGGGTGAGGAGGTCAGGAAGAACTATTTCCAAAAGCAAGGCTCTCAAGCAAGTAAATAAAATTCCAGATTTGCTTTAAAATCTAGTTAAGGATATTTTTCCAATAAAAGATTCAGCTACGCAGAGCGTTTTTTCTATGTGCCAATTTATCATTTTTGCAGTAATGTTTAAGACTTTATAATATCCTTTTTATTAAAGTGTCAGTTTGACACATGCAGTGATATTTTCTGTCTGACTCTTGCGTTTTAGATTATCTCTGCTATGTATTCGCTATATATTTTAGAACTGATAAGTGGTCATGATCAGTTATCAATACTTACTTTGTGCAGCATGCAATGTTAACATTCATTTCAGGGAACCCAAAACCTTTTCCCCTTCTTAGTGACTATGCCTGGATCTTGGCTGATTTCTGGTTTTGTTTTTCCTGCCACCCCCGAAAGAGAAAATGAAAAGAATATAAAATATGGTAGAAGAGGTAATGTGAGATCAGGCTTATTGAAATAGCTTTGAGGAGAGTAGTCAGTTGCTTATATAATTAGTACTCAGGTACAGGTGAGCTACTCATTCTTAACCCTGTCATTTATAAGGACCCAAGAGAAGGAATAGATGCCATTTCCCTGAGTCTTGGCTTCCAGGACTGGTGTAACTCAAAAAAGGTACAAGCCGGTGTCTGAAAAAGGGTGTCTCTCCAAGTCTGGACTGAGGTTCAATAGGCATCTATTTGCTCTGTGATGAAAAACAGACTAGGAAATACTGGAAAAGCTGATATTTTTTTCTTGCTTTCTCCAAAAGTTTATTCTACCGTTCAGTCTCACCCTGCTTAAAGGAAATGATTATCTGCTCTTGTCTTCCCTGTCCTGAGTAGGGCTAGCATTTCTATAATTGGCATTGAACTATAAGGCAAACCTCGACACAACAGAGGCTGCTGTATGTCTGAGTTTAGTAATGACTGTAAGCATCTGCCAGTGAGTGAGTGGAAAAGATGCAAGGTGCGTGCACTGGTGAGCAGCACACCTTTAACAATGGTACATCTGTAATTATTTTTTTTCTCTGTTAAAGTGGCACATGCGGAGAAATGTCCAAAGTGTCATAGGGTCATTCGACTCATGGGAATGAGAAAACCTGTGGGTCGTTAGTCTATCACAAGCCCTTAAAAAGTAGAGCTTTTAATTTGAATGTTCAGTCATTTTATATCTCCAGCCACAACCTTTTTTCTAATAACAAAGGCCTTGTGGGCTCACCTTCCCCACTCCCTGCTGGGCTGTTCTTGATTGCACTCTATATGGAAAAGCTAAAAACCAAGAGAAGCAACAACATTAAAGACAATACAGCTCTGTGAGAAAGCATTTGAAAGTCTTCTTGACTCATCTTCAAAGCTCGGAATGTAAGTGGTTATTGTTATATTTCTGAAAATTTGTAATGAATATAAAAGTCTGAAAAAAAAAGGAAACTACATCCCTCTGAAGGGACTGATGAGGCAGCTGTGTGTACGGCTACTTCTAATATACCCTACCCTATTACTCTGAATCTTCATTCATTTAATGTTGAGTCAGAAGTCTTTATTTCTTCTCTTACATTCTTAAGACCCATGAAGAATATTAAGTTTTTAGCTTAACTAAATAGAGTTGGTTTCTTTCTTTTTCTTGATACCCTGAGAATTTGATTTGGGTTTTGGTGGGGGTTTTTTACTTTTGTACTGGAAGATCACCTAGAAATGAATGATATTATTAATTTCAAAAAAATTCTGAGAGCAAAACCAGATGGGAGTGGTGGTACTTATATGGAGAACGGGTAGTATCACTGTACTTCTGGTCTCAAACAAGTGTTCGTATTAAGTGCATTCCATAGTAATCCTAACCCTTGTGAGACAAAGCCTTTCAAAGTTCATCCACACACACCTTTGTGGCAAAAAGTCCAAGTTCCTGATCTTGCAGGAATTAGGGGGGAGGCAGGGGTGGGGGAAGGTGGAGAGGGAGCCCCTGTAGGTTTCTTTTACCAAGATAAATCCTGGGAATGTGGTAAAGGGCAGAAAAATATGCTATATCTGCAGAAGACACACAGTAAACCTGGCACACCATTTTGTGTCATCTTCAATTCAAATTTGGTGTATTTTTACCCTCTTATATGGCTGGCCAACAGAGAGGCTAAAATCCATACTATGTAACAAAAGATACTAAGATATAACAAAATATTGAGACTTCATATCTCAAATCAAACCAAATGCTTTACATAAAAGTTATGAGCAACAGGTACAAGAGAATTCACAGACTAGCACCAAAATATCAAAAATAGATTGCAGGAGTTACAGAATAATATATTCACACCAAAGGACTCCTTGCAACACAGCTGCTGAGGGTGGGAACACCATAGCACTTTCTTCTACAAAATCTGGGGAAAAAAAAAAAAAAAAAGCCAAAGTCAAGGCTATAAAGTTCTCAAAATCATACAATATGTAGCTACTATTTTGTTTGTACTTTTTTTTTTTTTTTTTTTGGGAAAAAAAAAAAAAGATAAATTGTGTAAGAAAGGATGTTTGTGTAAGTACAGTGTGTATCTACTGTTTATAAATGTAGAAATTCCTCCTCAAACTGTATCAGGCATCTTATATTTGGGGCCAGATTATATATATTTTTCTAATCAATATCTCATCCTGTTACTTCACTAGAAGCTGTAATACTTCTATAAAAAGACCTGAAGGCAATTAAACCTCTAAAATATTCTCCCAATTCCCTATCTGCATAATCTAAATCCATCCGCTGATTCCATATGGGTGCCAAGATCCCTCAGGAGCATTTCCACCTATGTCCAAACCTGTGCACACACAATATCCAACTCAGCAGAGAGGCTCATGCAGCAAATTGACTGCTGGGAGATACTTTTTTTCTAGCTCAGACGATTCTGAATTTAATCTACTGAGGTATCAGTATCTTTAAGCATCTGAATTTCTGGTGCAGCAAGATGTTTTTAGCATTTCATATGCAAATTGTATGGAGGAAGGAGGAAGGTTCTTTCTTTATTTGCATTTGTTTTTAATCTACCGATATCTTCTCCTTTGATTTCAACAAAACATTCTGGGATCTGAGCTGAAAACATTGATACATAATTTAAAACACTCAAGAAATATATTTTTCATCCATTTTTACACTAGGAACTTAAAGTGCCATTTGAAGTAATGGATCACGATCTCATGGCGTTATACAGGTGCATTACCAAAACCACCACTTTTGTTTCTCATCAGTGTGACAAGAAAAAAATAGTAACAATAGGATTTGGTTTCTCCGTCATTGTAAGGCAACAAGTACTGTCTTTCTTTCCTATCTGCATATTCTAGAGTTGAAAATTAGATGTTCTGGACCAAAAATGTTGTCAAAGGTAATGAGAGCTCTGCAAGCAAACATGGAGTTTGTTAAAGGATGAGTCAGTAATCTGCATAGGGTAGAAGGAGGGGAGGGGGCTGAGATATTCATAATTCCATTGTCTTTTGGAAAAGCAGCTTCTGGTCTACTTTCAATGTCTGAAAAGAAGCATTTTTGAATGCACACAAGTAAATTCCCAAATTCTCCAGATTCTTTCATCTAGGATAGATGACAGAGCATATTTTTTTGGTTTGTTTTTCCTCTCTAAAGAAAACTTGAAGAAGGAATTTAAAAACACAAGAGGGACTTGATGTGATGTTTGTACTAACAAGGACTGCCAGTGCAGTTAAAACAAAGAAGGAGCCAAAAATAGAGACCGGTATTATTAACATGTTTTTTATTAATGTAAAAAGTTGCAACAGGCTATTGATAGGAACTGAAAAGGGCAGGAAGATCTATGGATCTCTGGATCTGACAGAGTGTTGCTATGGAAAATTTTTGTTAAGAATTTGTAAGTCACTAAAACCAATATTGGGATTGAAAAAGTCTCCACATTGGAATCCAGGTGGAGTGGATAACCACTGTAAAATCATGAATTCTTTATTATCACTGTGTTAAATTTTTTTTAAATCACCATTATTATCTAGTATTCTGTTAGTAGAATAATCCACAACAGGCAATGGTATCAAGGCTCTGTGTTTGCGCATATCCTAGTAGACGACCTGCTTTCCAGGTTTCGGCCAGGAGTGGGTACAAGTGGAGGAGGCAGGAGGGGCAGGTCCCGGGCGGCCGGTAGCTGCTGGTGGGGTGTACCAGTGGTCTATAAAGAAGAAGAAAGGAGAAGATTAATAATATATTAATTGTTGGTTTCTCTTTTGTGGTTAGAAAATGCAGGTAATTTAAAAAGTGGCTCTTCACTGGTAGACTGACAGCTTTCTTCAGGCAGATCTTGGCCCCTCACTCCTTTTGCTCTGATAAAAGGCTTTTGCAGAGACTCAGGATGCTGTGCAACCCTGTATCCTCAACACTGTGGCCTAATACTCGTACAGGAAAAGAACAGTTGTTGCCTAAAGAAGAGAGTTTGCCATCTTTTTGTCTGGTTTGTTGTGTTTGTTTTTTTTGGTGGTTTTTTTTTGGTGGTTTTTTTTTTTTTTTTCCCCCTTTCTTTTTCTCTGCTTAAAAAAAAAAAAGCCACGGACCTAGTCCTTAATTCACTATATAAGCAAGATGCTCCTGATCAGTTTAGGGTTCGCATGGAAGAATTGTTGAGCTTGGAAAAATGAATATTTGTTCAGTATTTAAAAGATTTAGTTTGCTGAACATCTGCTTCTTATAAATATTCTGGCAAATTAATTTATTGTCAGAAACATTTGGGTAAACAGTGAGCCTTAAGCAACTACTAAAACATGTCTATAGAAAGGTAGAATTAAAATTTACAATATTTATGCTAGAAATATAACTCTAGGATTTGTGTTCATCCAACTGGGAAAACAGTATGCGTAATCTAAACAGCTCAAATATTGAGCACTCATAATTCACAGGCTAAAATAAAATAAAAAGTGTCTTTTTTGCAGATGTCTCATCAGATCCATTGTAGCTAGGAGAGGGACCATAGGGCACTAAAATGCATATGACAGCTTTGTACATATACATATTGTATACTGTATTTGGACAAATGCAGAATGCATATTGCATGTAATGCATATTGCAATGCATTTATGTTATCTATGGATATATTCAGCAGTAAAAGCAGACCTGTATTCTCTCGCAATATGGATAATAACTGAAAGGCTTATGTTCTTAGTGTCCAACTATATTTAATGGATTTTTTTAATATATTTTTGAGGCTGGGTATTGAAAAGAAACAAAGAAGCAGCTGAATTGATTCCTGTTCTGTATACTGTCTAGTTTGAGATATCTGCCTTGGTACTACATCTGCTACTTTCTTTAAGGTAAAAGGCCTACTTCACATTCAAAGACTTCTTAGTTTACTATTTATATGCCTTTCCCTTATTTTTCATCCTAACAATACTCTGAACAGTAGTTTGTTCATTTTAATTTAATCCTGTTCTATTCCTTGTGTCCCTCTGTTTGTCACTTATTCAAGCTATATTTTGTGCTGCTCGTGTTCTGGCAACTATTACAGTCATCTTGCAAAGATTGAACTGGTGTACAGCTCAGTCTGTGACTCTGCACGCCGTTTTAAATCACTTCCATAGGTCTTCCAGCTACAATTAGTAGCAGCACTACTAAGACCTCTGGCAGGCAGCAGTCACTGAAATGAGAATCCATGAGAAATGATAGTACCAAGGATGTAAAAATTAGGTGGTGTCAAATTTGAATTTACATTTTTTTTTTCTGTGATGAAGTTGAAAACTATTCTGTTTTTTCATAGTCTTTTTCAGAACTCATATGCAACTTTGGAAGCACTGTTCATAAGTATTTTTGAAACTCATTTTAATAAACTATCATGCAACTATTTTCTTCATTAATCTGCCTCCCCCATTGTTCTGTATTTTTAATGTAGAAATGCTAAATTCTCTTCCACTGTATGTAAATTATTTCTAGCTGCACTTCCTTTGTTCTTGTGTGTTGAATTTTTAGTTTATCTGTAGTTTACCTCAAGTTAGTGATTAATACATGTTTATCTCCTCCCTTACTTCAAGGTTTTTAATATTTTATAATATACAATAGAGTCTTTTTTTGGTTAAGTACATAAGGTACCTTTCCAAAAAGTAGAATATCAATAAAAAAAAAAAAAGTATCTGCAGTCTGTTTTCAGCTTATATTTGACAAATAAAACATTGATGCTCCCTTTTAAGTTGGCCATCACTCATCCAGCAGGTTTCAGAGACAGTAACAGTTCGTTAGTAATTTCGGAAAGGGAAGATGTATGATGTTGTAAATATTTAAAATCAAATTTGAAAAAAAGGACAGAGATGAATGTGATCGGAGTAACACAATGCTGAAGGCAACATTTTCAAAGCAACTTGGTAGATATTGTTTTCCCTTGTAGGTGGCAGTATTGAAAAGGAAGTTAAACTGAATCTGGCACAGGGAACCAAAACTCCCTGCCTGAAACTCACACAAAGTTGGAATACGAAGAACTGCCAGATCCAGACAGGGTGCACAAAACTGTGCTGGAGATTAGCATTTGCTAATTTTAGCCAAAGGTAGGTTTTACTGAATTAAAAAAAAATTGGTGTTGAAGTTGAATGTATCACCTCAAATGCTGCCCCAAGCACACAGTGTTATTGCAGGAGCTAGCTGCATTAAGGCGGTTAAAAGAGTTCTCAGATTAATTTTCTCTTCTTGAACGTGAAGGAGTGTTTCCAGAAAACCTATCACTTCTGCTCTTTGACAAATGAAGTATTTTGTATCCTTAATCATATATATTTCTATGTTACTTAGTACAGAGTATCTCATTTACAACAAGCTGTTAGACTTTTATTCTATGTTCTGCTCTAATTGCAAAGAAAGTGCCCTGTGGCCAACTTGGGCTGTTATACTGCTTATTGCTGAACTCTGGAAAATGCTCTGAGGAACCGAGTGTTTTCAAAGCCAAACGACAATTGCTGGTAGTGCTATGGATTTGGTTTTCTCTTGGTAGGTCAGTCTCGGATGGTGAGCACAAACATCAAAGAGTAAATAGCAAATTTATATCGTTTGGCTACCAGGTTACTTTGGATTGCTTCCCAGCATTCAGTTGGCACTCTTCATTTATTGCCAGGAAATGCCATACTTGGAGGTCTTTGATGCTATTATAAGTTGATGTTAAATTAAGAAATGAAGAAGCACAAACTTTAAGACAATATATCAACTCAGAAAGTGTTTTTAGCCACGCTTTTAAAATGGATTGCAGGATGCAATGGTGTCTGAAGCTTGTTTGGTTACATGTTGCAGTAACATACTGCAAAAAATTGGTATGGGAATAGCCTAAATGTTTTCATCATACTCTATGCCTAACTAGCAGTAAAAAAATTCAGATCATTTGTGATGCACCCTGACTTTAGGAATATTCTAAGAAATACAAAGAACTAGGTAATGCTGAAATAACAATGAAATGAATAATGGAATTACAGGGTCACTTTCAGTCGTGTAATTTAAAACTGTACTTATGTTTTGAAATTAAAAATAACTTGTATACAGAGATTCCTCTAGTAATATTGTGTTCAAAGACATAGAGTTTTAATGTGGTTTGTTTTTGGTTTTTTTTTTTTAAGAGATGGTGTTTGGGTTGGTTTGGGCTTTTTTGAGCAACGGTAGTTACAAGAATCACACAGGGCTGGCTTCTTGCTTTTTATTTGCTGCATTTCTGTGCTATAGGAATAGGATCATGGGATAATTCAGATTGGAAGGGACCTCAGGAAGTCTCTAGCCCAAACTCCGGCTCAGAGATGAGTCAGCAGCAGGCTTAGACTTGGTTCCTCATGGCTCTGTCCAGTTGAGGCTTGAAGCCCCCAAGGATGGAGACTGCACAATCTCTCTGTGCAATCTGTGCCCCTGCTTGGCTGGCCTCAGTGCCCTCAAGTACTGGCTGGGCTCCTGCTCACACAGGCCAGGATGCTGTTGGCCATCTTCGCTGCTGGGGCTCTTGGCTGGCTTGTGCTCAACCGGCTGTCCTGGGGAGCCCAGTGCCTCTTCAGGAGTGCTGTTCCACAGCTAGTCAGTCCCCAGCCCAAATTGCTTTTCAATATTTTTCTGGAATTTAGAAAGTCAGAATTGTTTAGATGCTAACAGATATTTGCTAAGTACCAGTTTGAATAGGTTTATATTTAATTTGCTATTTCTTCAAAATAAAATTCCAATGTGTAAATGTTAAAATCACAGTCTTCCTGTTGGAATACAATATAAACAAGATATTTTCAGACTGACCCTCCTTTACTGTTGCATTTAAAAGAAGAAATCCAAATAAGGTGTGTTCATCACTACTCTTTTTCTTTATTACTTGTCATATATTTTTAATACATAAGTGACATCTGATGTATTACTTAATCAAGAGAAAAAGAATTATACCATGCACATAATCAGTTATTTTTGCCATATCAAAAAAATTAGACTAACAGATGAGGAAAATAAATAAGATGAACTTTAAAAATGAAAATGCTTAGCCTTTGGAATTTTAGTTGACAGCTTTTGAAAATTAAATTATAAGTCAAGTACTGATAGGTTTGATATCTTCTTTGCAGCTTTGCAGATGATGTATTGCAGCTTTAATGGAATATCATTTATCATCTGATAATAACAAATGTAGTATTTCTGAGCTTGTCATCTCTTCTGTGATGACAAATAGTCCAACTTGTAGCAGTGATAATGGGATTTTATAATGATCTCTCCAAACAGACTCTGCTCTAGTGCAAGGTATTTTACTTTAAATCTCAAAATACCTATTAAAGGTAGATTAGAGGTAGAAAAGTAGTCACGCTTTTGAGACCAACTTGTGTATATAAGCTTCTGTGCTATGGAAGTTGCATTTAGCTCATTGATTTTAAAGTTTGGTCCATTGCATTTTGTTGGTTTTATAGTAAAAGTTGTCTAGATTTATGAAGCAGTATGTTTATCACAATTTCTTTGTAACAAGACTCCATGTAACAGTCCACCAGCAGACCTTTATACCAATGTAACTTGCTTCGTATCAGTGTGTGAGAAGAAATGGTGCAGCTGAGTGCTATTCTGAAAAAAGTGGCCAGTTCCCTTTTGAAATTCTATCAAACGATTTTTATTCACATCATTTAATACTTAAAAAAAGTCTTTTTTACTTGGTTGTATTGCTTTTATCTTAAACTGTAAGCAGTTTTCATTAGTGATGTTGACTTCTGTAATAAAGTTATCTAGTGTGTCTGTCCAAACCACTGGATTCTTTGAAATCATCTTTGTATTTTCAGGGACTAATAGACAGCGTTTTAATTTATTTGAGCTTGACAGAGCATTTGAAGTGCTCTTCAGGAGAATGACTGGAAAAGGAGGAATCATGAAGAAAAATGTTTTTTATTATATAGAATTCATTACAAAAAAAAAATCTACTTCTTCTAGACAAGCATCGATGAAGATACTGAATTTAAAGTACCCAAATATTCAGATAAGAAATATAACCTTGATGCAAGTAATTTTAACAGAATTTGATCAGGTTGTCTGGATGTTTTGCCATTAAATACTTTAATAAGGCAATTTGAAGCATGTGTGATCATAGACATTTAGAATGATTCTTCCAATCTGAAGATATTAAAAACTCAATCCGAATTTCTCAGGTTTAGTTCTGCACAATGTCTTGTCTTCCACGAACATTTATTCATACAAATCTTCTTTCAAATTAACATTCATGCATAGTTTAAGGATAGATTTGAACTTTATTAAAAAATGAAAATTTGACTTCCTTCTTTCTCCGATGTAGTTCACTAAAATAAAGGAGCTACTTCCAAGATTACAGTAGTTCTCTGTCATCTCTCTCATCAGAGCTAGTGCTCACCAAAAGCATATGTTACTCTGTTACCACTTTTTCTGCTTTTTACAAGAGTGTCCAACTAAGATGGGTCCCAAAAACCCCTTTCTCCTGGGAACAGACCTGTTGAAGAGCTTTGCTGGACCCTGGAAGAGTCCTGGCCCTAGCAGCCTTCCCAGAGCACTGGTTAGCAGGACCAAGCAGGATCCTTAACCACATTTTTGCCTGAGAGGGCGCCAGACTGATAAATTCAAGAACAGTGCTGGATGGGCAGGTGAAAAATTACTTTGGATACCTCCAGAGCATCACATGTACTCTGTGCATCCCAACGGCTGGCTGGAGTCCTGTTGAGGATTCACAGTTCAGGACCTTTCTCCATGGCAGCTACTGTAATATTAATGTCTGTAACATTATCATTGAAGCATCTAAACAAAACACTTCTTAATGGGCAGCAGTTTGGATTTTGCATCCACATACTGCTCCCAATTATGAAGCCATACATGTTATATGCAAGTCTAAATCAAGACCTAAACTAACCTGCAACCACATCAAAAGTTATCCATATTATTCTTTATATTCTACAGTGTTCCACTGTCAACATTTCCAGATAACAAATCTTATATAAAATTCATCCTACTTACTCCTTTTTGTTATTACTTTTATTTATGAACAGTTGAAGTTTCCAAGGGCATGCTATTTAGCCAAGAATTTGCAGAAAACAATCCCTTGAAATAAACCCAGTAACTTTTTAAAATTCTCAGATTACAGTAAGAGTCAAGTGATTTAAGCATCTTTAGTCTAGTGATTTCTTTCAAGTCTCTTACACCCTGTTGTGAAAATGAAGACCAAGTATATAACATACGTAATATCAAATATTCAATACTTTCAGTTGAACAGAAGTCATGCTCATCCATGTTTTAATGTAAACTGAATAAAATCAAATTATATACCAAACTATATGATAAAATATATATCTGCTTATGAAAAATTAATAAAGAGAAAAATGTCACTTACAAATACAGTTTTAATATTTTACCTGGACTACATGAAGGCCAAATAAGAGCATGCTTAGAAATGAAGTGGAGAATTAAGCAAACACCTTCCTTGCTTTTAAGGTATACCAGAACTTAACACATCAATTTTTGCCTTTAGTATTTAAGGAGTGACATAAAATCTGAAATCTTGCGGAACTGCTTTGAAGATAAAAGATAAAAAAAAGCAGAAAGTGTAGTGATAAAGTGAGGATATGATAACCATTTACAAGTATATGAAAAGTGTTAACACCAAGGCAGGACAGAAATTGCTCAGTGAAGAAGGGTATAGATAGAAGTTACAGGGAGATATTAAAAAAGGTAAAGTTTTGGTTGATTATCGGCTAGAAGCTTCTGACAGTGTTATACATCAGTTGTGGGAAAGTGTTTGAAGTGATCTCCCTTGGGATACTGTTACCTAGAGAGGGCAATCCATGAGATGATTTAGGAATAATCCTGCACTTGTAGTCAGTCACTGGGCCAAAAACAGATACAGGTTTTTCTGACATTTTCAAATTTTCCAATTCTTCATTTCTGAATGTAATTCTTGCTGGTGAAAAAAAAAAAAAAAAAAAAAAAAATCACATGTTTTTATATCAACATAAACACTTCTACTATCTTAAAACAGATCTATTGACCAGTGAGAAATCCAGCAGATGAATACCCGTGCCCAGAGTTTCCTATCGTGTTACAGTCTTGAAACAAATGACTGATGTCCAGTGCTAATCATTCTTCTTCTGTCAGTTCAGTTGCACATTCCTCTTTTAATGTGATCTAACCCCTGCAGCAACTGAGATAGTGTACATCACTGCTGTAGTCAGACTTCCATTCATCACTAGAGAAAAGAGCCACCTCCTCCTCTCCCTGCCTCCGTAGTCCAATGTTGCAGGCACTTCAGCCAACCTAAAAGACCAAGATAGAAATTAATAAAAGCAATTTAAAGTTTTGGGTTTGGGGTTTGTTTGTTTGTTTGCTTGGTTGGTTGTTGGTTTTTTTTTTTTTTATTCCTGACATTTTGCTTTTAGTGCAGCTCATGGAAATTTATAGTCTTTGGCACTGAGTCTTTGGGAGGTTTCTGTGTTAAATGAACATTGATTGGAGCATTACAGTACAGTGTAAATGTACTTCTGATTCTGTTGACTTCAGTGGCATTCTGATGTACATCAGCTAGGAACCTGGCTGAAAAACCTGGTCCTCATTTACCCATCCAAATGGGTGACAATTTGTAAACATGCAGATCTGGATTTTACAGAAACAAGCTTTATAGGAATAAAAAGAAAGGAAGCAAACAAAAGCAAAACCAAAAAATGGGTAAAAGAGCACATGGTGCTTACATACTAAATTCTTCTGTACACATCACTATAGAATCCTTTTTTAGCAGAGTATTTTCTGAAAATATTTGACAAAATTTACTGACCTCAAAATCTGAGTCCTGCTCTCAAGTAAATGTAGCTGAGTACTGAAGGAAAACTGAACTGAATCTTAACTAATTTCTGCATCCTTTTCTAACAACGTCAGAAAATTATAGGTGGGAGATAGTTGCTCAACTTGCTTTAAATAAGCTGTTCCCTTAGCTGTTCCTTATAAAATATTCTTTATATGTGTTACATTTAGTTTTATTCCATCATGCCTTCAGTTGCTAGGACCTCCACAGTGGATAATTTTGAAATCCGTGAGCTATATTTTCTTAAAACATTGTGTTCCTAATATTTGTTGGGGTTAATGAAAATGTGAGGCTGAATGTGGCTTAAGAGCAAATAATGTTTTTATACCTTTGAGGGTAACTATTTCTACAACTTAATGACCAGAAAATCATGTTCTAGGTTGTATATTTGTTTTTTCCCCTACTGAAGAGGGCTCTTCTGAATGTAGACTCTGACCAATGCAGAGTCAACTTTTCTCTTGTAATTTTGTGCAATCTTTTCTCGAGCTTAACTGTCTGTTAAGAAATTATTGGATAACTTAATAAAAATGAAATGGCAGATTTATGTATGTGATGGGCCCTATGAAGGATTATGTCTTAAATGGCAATTTTCAATTTGACAAGCTCTATTAAACATAAAATTGAATGTCATATGTAACGGACATAGGATTACATTTTAGTATTAAAATTATCTTTGTGAGAGAAAATTAAATTTCCTTTAATTGAAATATATACAAAATTCAATACCAGCTGGCTTGATTAAAATAAGTATATGTGATAAGCTTTCCTTATCGAAGAGGTGATTTTTACGCATACGGATGCTTACACGTGATGAATAATGACAGGAATCATTAATAAATTGTAATATGACTTAAAACACTACTGTGTTAATGTCCATTTTATCAGGTTTTTGATTTAAAAAAAATTCAGTGTAGTTATGCTTATAAGTTGATTGTAAATACAGCTTTCCTCCCACCAGATATGTATTTCTAGTTAAGTTACTGCCCCACAAAACAATATTTATCTAGAGGGGAAGTAGAACAATTTATAGTATCAGTTAGTCCAACCAGGAAACAAATAATACTATGTGAGTGATTATGCAGTTTAAGAACCAGATATGCAAAAAGTGTTCATCTGCTGAAGTTCACAAGTCATCCATAGGTAGGAAATTATTTTTGCCACAACTGGAACAACCTTAATGAGAGAACAATACATTTAAAACCATTGAAGAAAATGATGACTAGGAAATTACAGTGCTGATTTTCTAAAAGGGTTGTTACAAACTGCTTGTCGGTCTTATCTGGGGACTTGTAGAGTGGTTATTTCCATCCTGACTCACTCGGGGCATCTTCCACGTTAAATATACTCATCTCTATACAGACTCTGTGTTGTAACAAATCTCATCTACTCAGGACTGGGTGTAAAACTCTGTGTGTGCCAGGGCTACTTAACAGTTCTTGAGTACCTGGTGCTGTAGCCTGAGATTGCATTTGGTGTAAGCAGTTTGCCTTTAACAGGCAAAGAACATGTAATAAGGCCATTTGGCTGTCTGCACCTATGCTGTTAGCCCAACCTGTAGAAGGCATTAATCTAGGGGGGACGTGGTTTGTGGTGTTTGTTTTATTTGGTTTTTTTTTAGTATATTGCTATCTGGTATGAGATCAAAGACGTTTCCCAATGCAAGACCTACACAGTTGGTTTGTTACTCCAGGGCTGGATGGGAGATGCATAAGGCTTGGGGCCAAGAAAACAGCAACGTGTGTCGTATCTTTCTGTACATGCAGGTGCTGCTTTGCCTGGGTTTGCACTTCCTGATCTAATGAACATACTAGTACACTTGACAAAGAGAGAGGTATGGCATCTTTCTACAAACTTGGGTGCTCAGGTCCGGATTTGTGTCCTAAAAGCTGCTTTTCCCTGTTGCCCTCTCTAAGCTAATTGCTGAATGGGGATTCGGTAGTACTGTGGGAGTGAGATGGGCGAGAGAGTGATTTAAGTAATTTCTGATGCTTTCTAACCACACTTCAGAATTCCACTGGGAATTTGCCTTGTTCATGTGTTGATTTCTTCATTTATTTGTGAATCTATTTAGTCACTATAAAAAAGTGTTATAATTCTTTGAATTAACAAGAGATAATGTAATCAGGGGATGATTCTTGCGGTGTTGGGTTTTGTGTTGGTGTCTTTGCTTTTTTAAAAAAGGTGATTTTTAAAAAACTGTGTAGCAGAGAATGACAAATTAAAGGAATCCTTTTGTAGGGCATAAGGGGGAACCTCACCGTTCCTGTTTTAAAAAAGTCATAATGAATAGAGAATAAAATAAGGATTCCTTTTACCTGCTCATAGTGTTCACTCATATTGTAAAAAGTCCTAGTATAGACTCTATATTAAATACAGTTACATCTCTGATTTATATTCATGTACACCTGAAGGAAAGTCACAGGGTTCAAAGGTCTTATTTGTATACTTTCAAAAGCAGAACTTTCCAGGCAGATGATTCTGGTATTAAATCAAGCATACAATATTTTTATTATTTGCATGAATCATACCTATGTCTCTTTGATACCTCTGGGTTATATATTCCTAGCAGATCTGTGCATTCAAAGGATTCATAAAGTACATTTGAGCAAACAAGCTACCTACTGTTCCTGTTCATCATGTCCCTTATCTTAATAAATAATGAAGGTGCCATGGGCTGACAATGAAATATTTTGAAAATAGTTTTAATGTATAGCTGGCAGAGGACCTGTTGGGCATTGATAAATTACACAGATGGAGAGGATGAGAAATCTGTAAAATATTAATGGTCTGCTTCTGTAAGGCAGGCAGTAAAGGAGAATATACCTGTGTCTTACGTAAGGTCTTATGCTGCCCGTGTAAGGCTAAAGGGAATGTTTTCTACTGTCCCGAAGGGCTCATGTATTGAAAGCACAGCTCATCGCATTTCGTACTGCTCAAAACACTGGTGAAGTGAACCGTCCAGGGGACATGAAACACATGTCTGAAGATTCATCCACAATTATTGTAGCATTTGGTCCACAAAATAAAGCCCTCCCTGTGGTGAAGATGTACAGAAGTGGCTCTTGGCTCGTAAGGATGGGAAAGAATATGTAAGGAACCCCTTGTGCCCCAGTGTTGAGGCTCCCTGTTATGCCCTGGGTACTTGGGTTGCTCTTTGCTAGTGGCTCGTGGCCTGCGCTGCCTGGAGGGGCTAGTGTACCGGGGCATCTATGAACTACGGCGAGATATGTGGGGCATGCCGCCCCTGAAAAAACAGAGTCCTGTCATGGTCGTGCCATGAATGAAGAGAGGATGAATGGGGTCACAGCCCTCCTTCCTTGTCTTCTTCTGAGGCCAGGAGCTCTGTCATTTTCCTTTACCCTAATAATCAGCATATTCTTACTGGGTGAAAACAACTTCTCTCACACTCTTGTCTTCATTTGGAGCAATAGGTAAATGCTGCAATTATACCCTGGGGGTTACTTTCTATAAAACTATTATCCAGTGTTACTGTAAAACCATTAAACATCTAGTTACATACTGCCAGGAAACTGTCTTTTATGCAGTGATCTGGCAATGTATTGCTCTGTTAGAAACAGTAGTTTTGAGAGGAGCACTCTCTCAAACTGGTGAATGTTTTGATCCACATATTTTATTATATCTCAGATGTAGCCGTCTGCAGCAAACTGCTATATGAATTCAGCAAATCAGGATTTCTATGATGTCTGTGCACAAAAAATATATTCCTTTAAGAGATTTGAAAATTACCAAGTAGAATATATTTTGACTGGGAAATGGGTAATGGAGCAACGAATTAAAATGACAGTATAGCAGCATGATTTCAGCTCTCTCATGATAAAGATTTTACTTAATTTCTGGATAATTCTGAACCTGAATTAAAGCACAAATAGTTTCAGCGAGAAAGATAAGCAAGTGTATAAACAAGAGAAATAGAAACCTCTAGCGAGTTTAATTTTTTAAATAACTATGCCATAAAATTCAAGACGCTGCTATAGCAGGGCTACATGTGCAAAGGAGAGATTTTGGCTGGGGCTGGAGACAACCCGAGACACAGCCGCTGCCGGGAGGATGGTGTACTGCCCACCTCTGCAGCCCTCTCGCCACCTGAGACCCATCTGTCACAAAGCTTCTGCCCTGAGTGACAAGATAAAAAGTGTCACTTGTCTGTCCATTACATGTAGTTTTTAGAACTAAACACTTTGAAAAACTTTTGCATTTTGGGTTGTGTCACAACATACCATTTCTGTTTAGAGGACAGTGTTGCATTAAGCATAAGCTGTGAGCAGCCAAGAGGTGAAGTACGTGTATGACTTCTGCTTTTTCAGATGTGTTTTCTGTATACTGAATTCTGTTGATTGCTTACTAATATCTGAAATGAACATATTCTTTCTTAAAATTATGTTTAAAAATATCTGTAGTTATATTAGCTCTGAAGTTCAGCTAATAGTTTTATCCACTTCCAACTATTCTCATTACACAACCCAAATTTAATAAGAAACACACAGATGTGTAATCCATAACATGACCTAATATTCTGTATGCAAGTATACTCTGCATTATTGCTGATATTGAATTATTTTGCTGTGGAGCATAATTACCTGTGCAGGCAAATTCTTATTTAATTTCATTGAAAATTATGTAAAGATTTTCCGTACATCATGCACTAACCTTGCAGCTGGATTAACATGATGGACTATCAAGACTTCTTTAGGGACATAATGCACTGTTGGGTCAATAGTCCATGAACAAAGAAGGATTTACACAATAATCTATAATGGCTCTTTAGGAGCTGTTATGGTCTATCAGGATAAAAATCAGGTAGATAATACATACAAAGTGCATACTTGCTTGTGGAAAGCAAGCATTTGACTGCTTAAATTCTAGTCCTTTAAAGGTCAAATTAGATTCTTTTAACATTTCTAATGCAAGTTTACCTGTGAGAAGATTTAACTCTACTTGCTTAATTGTGTGCTATGTAATGAAAATGAAATTCATTAAAATACACAGCAGGTTTATGGGAAAAAAAAAAAAATCTCTTTTTAAGCTATCAATACTTCCTTTTTAAAATAATTTGTAATTATGAATTTCTACCATCCTCTCTGCGTTGGTGGCCAGTGAATTTCAGAAAGGGGACACAGCGACCCTGACCCAACAGCCCTGAAGAGTACGGGGACTCCCCCGAGGCAGCATCTCAGCTCTGCAGCAGGCTCTGGTGTTTCAACATGCCTCCAGCTACACTGCCGCTGCTTTCTTCTGCCCTTGTCCTAGGTGTAGGTGTCCCTAGAAAGCGGTTTATACCATCGGGAGACAGTATGATTGGCCAGAAAAATACTTATTTCAACTTTTCTCAATGAAATTATGTTCTCTGATCTTACATGTTAAAAGAAAAAAAAAAATCTGTTTCTCAGCAGATTTGTTTTTTCAAGCTCGTGCAGTGTAGGATGACGCCACAATAGCTGTATTTCAGTCACAGCAAAGGAAAGGGGAGGATTTTATTAGTTTTAATTTAAATATTTTCCTATGAATGGAATAGCATCATCTTGCTGCTCGTACACATAACGCTCCTTGGTACTCAGACTTAATGCAGACATTAAGAAAGTTGAATTTCATGTAAACCAGGAAGCATCCCCTCAGAGTGAGGCGGCACCGGAGAGGCGTCTCGGACCTGATGTCGGGGTTCGGGCAGCGCTGCCCCCCCCCGAGCCGTTTGCAGCAGAGGGCAGCAGAGCAGCGAGGATCCGCTGCGCCGCGCCGCGCTCCCCGGCCTTGGCAACAGGGTCAGTCTTGATATTGTCCTGACACATAAACACCTAGAGTCAGGTTTTCAAAGGTTATTTGCACACTAAAAGAGGAATTAGCAAAATGAACTTACATGCCAAAAGTAATTTTGAATATTCTAAAAAGACTGTAGTCCTATGAAAGATTGGGTTTAGAGAGTGAAAGCCCTTGCTGTCGTTAATGTGTGAATAGAAATTAAAACATGTTCAAAATACAAGAGACGAAATGACTTCTGGGAAAGTGCAGACATCAAAATATAAAATTGCATATTTACAAGGTAGTCTAGCATTATTTGCAAACATCAGGCCACATTGCCTCAGCCATAAAGCCCCCATTTTTTTTTTTTTAATATATATTTAATATTTTCTTGCAGCATAATACCTAAATATTTATATTAATATGAACAGTAACTGTGGTGCATAATGTATTGTTGTGTTTGTTATTATGCAATTTACTTTTAAGTCATTACCTTGTACATAAAAAGTCAGCAAATTAGCAGAGTTTATTCCATTGACTTTCTCACACCTTGAGAAATAGCCCATTTGTATTATCACAGTTTGATATATTTCCCATTTACTGAGCTTCTTTGGCAAGCTGGCATTTTAATTTAATTATACTTTTTTGCTAATGGTCTGTATTTTTCAGTGTCTCTGTGGTAAAATGCCTTTAAACGCTGGGATTTTTTTTTTAGTTATGGCTGTGATTAAATTTCCACCTTTGATATGAAAAAACGAAATAAGAAATCACACTTCTAGTCCCGACAGCAAAGCCCTCCAATTTCTCACAAAGAAGTGGCTGCTTTGCAAGAGTGTGCCTGTGTGCACACTTTAGTATCAATTGCTGTAACTGGAGTGAAAGTTTAGAGAAAATTGTCGACTACCTCCTCCTCCTCCTCCTCCTCCTCTGCTAAATTCCCAGTTAAATCTTCCTGGTTTTCCTTCTACCATTATATCTCCGTCTTCAACAATTTTGGTTTTTATTTTGTGTTTTACCCTTCTAAATTTCAACTTTTTCTGTCTTTGGTCTATGTTCATACATACGGTAGTGCTTTTCATGTATAGTTGTTATAACCACACCTACAACCACAATATCATATACCGAGGCAAGTGTTAGATAAAAAGCAGTCCTCTTAACAACACATTTGCAGATTCTGTTTGTGCTGAGTTTCTGCTTGCTGAAGCAAGAGTTGGTTTTGTCACACAAACTTCGGGGTCTGCTTACCTAAATCCAGTCTTGGCATGGGTTGATTCCCCTTTGTGTGCTCAATTTAGTTTCTGCATTTGCTGCACTTGATCACTGCTAGCCAGATTATGTATCAAATACATTCTGTGTCTTAATGGCAACAAACGATAAGGAAATCATTTGCAGTGACTGGAAACTGAAACTCTGTACAAGCTGGGCTCTATATAAGAGTCAGAGCTGTCCTGGCTACAGGTGCCTGTGACTGTTCTCTGTGTACAACAGCTCTGAAAGATTCAGCATCACAATTACACCTTCCTAACTGAAGAAATCACATGGTGAAAATAGTAGTTGCTGGGCTATTTAAAGTGTTTTGGAGAGAATTTGCATAAACATCCAGAAGAGCATGAAAATGAAACGAGTTTGTGGTGTAGAAGAAAGAAATACTATTACTTACATATGAAATATTAATAAATAATTTTAAAAGTTTTTCTATTAATAAGAAAAACAAAAGTCAGAAAACGCCTTAAAAATTAGTTCAAGATCTTGAAAACAAATCCACAGTGAGACTTCAGGAATTCAGTGTATTTAAATCCCCTAAAGACAATTTAATCGCAGGAGGCAAAAAGAACAAAATGATTAAAACATCCTTTAGTCAAGTGACAGTATATAAAGAAGTTTGAGAGCTAAAGAAACTTGAATCAAAAATAATATACAAGCCTAACATCAAGATTAATTAACCACTAGACAATCTGAAGTGGTGTTTTCAAATGCTGATTCTCCATCATTTGAAATCAAGAGTGGATATCTTCCCAGCTAGATGAAGTGCAGGCTGTGGAGCCTCTGTTGTGCTTGTCCATCCCATACTCTATTTCAGACCAACTTTTAAATCTGTTTGTACTTGCCACCATCCGTGAAGATGTATGAAGCTTTTAATAGGAAACTATTCTATGTGGCCTCTTTCTATCAGCAGAGCAAGGGCAGTAGATAATAACCTCTCATTTTACAACTTCCTCTGTAAATGTGGGCTTGACAATTAGCATTTTCAAAGACTAAGAGCAACCTTCAAAGACAACCATCACCAAAGAGAAGGTTGATTGTCGAACCAGAAGGCTGATTGTGGAACCAAACATCAGGATTAATGGCAGAGCATTAACAATGTGACAAAGTCCACCTCGAGTGTTTATTTGACACCATTTTCTGTCCTGCTAATAAGGATGCAGTAAGAGGATGTCAGCTCAAATACTCCCAAAGTCAGCTTTGTAGAATGTATTTACGAATTCCACATTTCTGTAATATTGACCTAGAGCACTAGGAACCTGTTGATGCTCCCTGAACGAGGAGGGACTGAAATGTAAATGCTGCCATGAAGCTCTGCCCAAGGCAGAGTGCAGCTGCCTACCTCAGCCAAAGCTCTAGGCAGCATTGACGTGATCTGACAGATCTTGGGCTTCGGCATATTCAGCATGGCTTTGCCTTGGCCTCTTGCTGACAGCTGGCTCTGTTTGTAAGCAGTTAGAAAAAACGTAAAGAATGGGTAATGCCACACTTTCTCAAGCTTTTTATCATTCTTCTTTTGTCAAAGTTTAGTGTGTGTAGTTGGTTGAAAGTTGAAATTTTGACTGGACTGCTGCTTTTGCTGCAGATCTAAACAGGTATGACTACTTGGTGGTTGAGTCTTGAGCTTCAGGTTTTCAGTTAGTTTGTTCCTGGGGCTCTGCAGGTTACCACCGCAATGGTGCCGTACTGGCTTGGTCTGTTTATATCTGAGCAGTGTAAACCATTAACGTATGTGTTAATGTATCCCATTGTGATGGCTGTTCACAAGGACAGGAATAAATCAATTAACTAAATGAATCATATAGTTCATACAGGGCACTTTACAATGCTCTTCTCTCACGCCTTAAACTGTGACGGCAAGAGCAGAGGAGAGTTGAAAAGGACTATCCAGAACTAGTGGTATATATGTTTTAAACAATTCTTTTGCTCATGCAAAACTGAGAAGTGGAAGTTATATACAATAGAAGGAGAACAATGGGAGGGAGGTCTTGACTGCATATTTCAGAATAAAGTTGGAGTAGAACAAAACCAGAAGACGTTAGCCTTTACTCACACTGTGCCCTAAAGGCCTGGCACATGGTCGTAGCTTTACAAGCAAAATCAATTTTATTCTTCCATAGAAAATAAACACGGGTTTTTTGTTGTGTTTTGGTTGGTTTTTTTTAATCCACAAGTATCTTTCCCTTTTCTTTCGGTTTCAGTGTTCTGCATTCATTTTTTTTTTCTTGGAAATTAACATAGCACTGGATATTAAATAATTTGGTATACAAATGTTACTATTCCCTGTCCTTTAAAATGAACATGTATAGATGCAACTGTTGCCAGATGGAATGTTTTCTGAATGTAATTCTTGTATTCAGTTCAGATTCCCTACAGCATCTTGCACTAATGCAGTGTAGTTTAGAGAGCTGTTAATTAAGTTCTATTTTATTAGATGGTATCTCCATAAGTCATCAAAAGTGAGGCAAAAGAAATTAAAAAAAAAAAGAAAGTTTTCAATCAATTTTACATCCAAAATTAAACAACCTTAGCAATTTGTAGCATTGACAGAATTAAAACTTGTGAGCAAAGTTTGTCCAGCTGCGATTCCAAAGGAGGACTGTTCCGTAATGCAGCAGCATGAAAGCAGGAACTCCTGCCACTTATACTGTGTAGTTTAATTTTGGAAACAGTCTATTGGTTCTGGGAAATTCATCAAAGTGCACTAAAGCAGACAGATAGCTTTCAGTTTCAATCTCTTAAGCATTGTGATGGGATAGCTGAACACCAAGATTTTTGAAAACTAATGCAAATGGAGAGCTATTGGAATTCATGTAAAGGAGGACTTTTAAAACTTTAAAAAAACTATCTAAGGATGGAGTGGCTGTAATTTTTTACGAGCTGAAGGCAAGAAAGGAATGACTGCAGCAGCTGAGCATGGGCTGAACTTCACTGCTTCAAAGCTGAGAAAAAGATATTTCAGAATTATCTGAGAAGAATATAGTAAAATTGGAGAAGCTTAAGAGAAAAACCAAAAGAATGATTCAAGGTCTGGAAAACCAGTGCTTCCTGAGAAACAAATTCTGCTTATTGTGATGAAAAGGTTAACTAGTGACTTGATTGGGGTGTATAATTATCTTCCTAGGGAGAAGATTTCACATTTGGAAGTGTTGCTTTAATAAAAAGAAAGAGTAACAAGGCAAAACAGAAGTTGAAGCTTAGTTGAAGTTAAAATCAGAGGAAAAATTGGATGCACTTTTTCAGCATGAATGTTAATTAATCATCGGAATACCATTGTATGTGGCAGTTTTCCATTGCCACTAAGTCAAGATAAAGCAGAACAGTTTTAAAGGGATGCAAACTTTGGTAGTAGAATAATTCAGATTTCTAGGTTTTGAAGTAACTAATCGAAATAGCTTTACCATTTTAAAACCAATCAGTTTAGCAATTTTAGAATTGCAAACCAGAGCTACTGGGGCTCTATTTCTTTACCTGGATGGATGTTCAAGCATGTCCCTAGTAAGCCAGTGCATATTCACTGACACCTTGGTATCCTGCGTATTTCCTCTGCTTATTTGCTTCTTAAACTTACTGGAAGTCAAGGCTCATCAGTGTAACAACTGTGGATTTTGAGGTTGCTGTGGATTTTGGTGGATTCTGTGGGTATCTCTGTCTCTTCAGAAGCGTGTATCTGTCCCTTCTCTATCTTTTCCAGGAGTAAAAATTAACTGTATGACTAGGCTGTAAAAGAATGATAACTACACATATAGACAGTGCAGGTGGTTGCTGCCAAAGAAAGAGGTCCAGCTTTCACATCCATCCATCTCCCTTTTCCCAGTGTTACAGCTCCCTGCTTTTCTTTTACTCACTCTGCTAGCTTTGCTGAGATGGCCCATCTGCCTTGGCATAAAACTATTCTTTTTTATTTCTTTTTTCTTCTTTTTTTTTTTTTTTTTCCCCCGTAGAGTTTAGTTTAGAAAGTTTATCAGTAGAATCTGTTCAGAAGGGTACTAAAACTGGCTAGCACAAGAGATGAGGCAGGAGCATGCAGCTGAGGGCAGAAGAGGGGGCACGCAAAGGGGAAGGTGGATGCAAGAGACCATCCTGCAGCACTGAGCCACAAATGGGCTCGGAAATCATCTGCGATTGTGCCCCAGCTGTAGTCACATGGAGTGTGCACACTACTTGGTGATATATTATGTTTTCAGTGTTTATGAAACTCAAGCTACCCATAGACTTTTTTTGCTACTGCTGCAGCTTTATATAACTGTGGCCATTACTGTTTCTTTTGTCTTTGTTCTCTGGAATGTTTAAGAGAGTTGTGCACA
Organism: Athene cunicularia; assembly: GCF_003259725.1. Lineage (NCBI taxonomy): Eukaryota > Metazoa > Chordata > Aves > Strigiformes > Strigidae > Athene > Athene cunicularia. The sequence continues at coordinate 14,240,209 of NW_020799113.1, read as the reverse complement.
TGCTGTTTAACGAGATTTATTTGGCCTGCAAGCTGCAGATGGGCAGAAATCAAAGGAGGTGGAAGTGGACATTGACATGACCTCCAGCATGTTGTTTATAGAGAACATCCTTCTAGTGATGTATGACAAGTCTGAGGTCAATGATTAGTATCTATTAGCTCTTTGAAAAATGGAGAAAGCAATAGTTCCTGATGGTGCATGTTTTAGATCTTGTTAAAATGGAGAAGCCTGATGTGAGAAGAAAAAAATGCTTCAGTGTCTATATATACAATTACCACACATCACTAGGCCATCCTAACACTCAAAATACTTACACACCAAGTTATGTTAGTAGGAAGAACTGTGGTCTTAGATGCCTTCTCCCCTGTCTCCCCTCTGAGACAGCTGGATTTGATTATTTATTATTATTCACTTCTTCCTCCTTTTTCCTCTAAATTCTCTTCATTTCATTCTGTTTTTGTTGGAAAGCTAAATCAAAGAGGAGATTTACATTCAGTTCTGAACACAGCGAGCGATGTGGTAACTTGCTCTTCTGCAAAAAAGAATTGTAAGTTCTTGTGTGAGCCACCTCATGCCAGCGCTCCTCCAGTTCAGCCACATCACGAGGAAATGGATAGGCTTTCCAAGAATTTTGGGAAATTCCAATATAATATTAGCTTGAAAAATCTCTGTAGGTGTCTAGAGTTAGCTGGTAACGTGATTTCTAACTTTCTGATCTCTAATGTTAAGTGGTACTTCAACAATACTTGCAAGATTTGGCAGTCTTTTCATAGGTGTTTTGTTTTGTTTTGTTTTTTCTGTAATTGAATATAGAATTGAAGTAAATCAGATTGGTCATATACACCTAAGGAATTATGAGCAAATCCACACACACTTGGAATGGGGGCAGTCAGTCCAAAAAAATCTATTTTACGATTTTATTAATAGGACAAAAAATGTCTTTTTCAGTTGAAAGGGGTTGCCTTCAGGGGAAAAAAAAAAAAAAAAAAATTAATTACTGTAGTTTAGAAGAAATAATACCACAAAATATTCATTTGCTTCTATTATTTATACCAATGATGAGTCCTTGTACAGAAAAAGTTGGTACAGAGTCCAAAATGACCATTGTCTTTAAAATGTGACTAGAGACTCTTTATCCCAGCAGTATGGCTTCAAAGTTGTTTTCTTTCGAAGCCCCCCTCCCCCACCATACTGTACTTGCTTGAGGAGATCAGTCCCTAGTGACAGCCGCCCTTCATCTTTGCAATATCCAGGCAAAAACATCTTTTAGGAAAACTGATGGTTTGGACTTTGAGTAAAAGCTATAAGAGGCTGCATGAGCTGAGCAGATGCGAGCCTGCGATGCCTCTGTGTCTCTCCGACAGGCTGTGCTAGAGGACATGGTCTAGCAGAGCAGCTCTCGTAAATTCTTTTGAAATTATTTGAATGCACTTTCAGTAAAGGAGGAGGGAGAGCTCTATTGTCTGTGAAACTGAGTCTCGCATGGAGAAAACCGTGTTTGTTTATGGCTGGACTGAGACATAAAACAATCCAGGGGCTCCAGAGCCCCTAGTTGCCAATATTTCCTCATGTTGCTTTGGAGATGCAGCCTGATAAACAGAGTACCCACAGTTTTATGTAACTTTCCATGAATCATTTTTCTGTTACAGAAAGGATTTTAGTTTGTTCCCCAGTGGCTCTGGTGAAGCGGAGCAGCAACATTTGCTCTGGGGAATACCGTGTGTGGGTGTCTCTGTGGGAATGTGTATGTGTGTGGAGAGATGATAGTGTCTGTATTTGTATGCTGTCATTCAGGTGTTGGCATCTGCACTGCCAGCTCACAGCAGTGAGATTCTCTAGGATTAGCTCCTAAATCTTAATGAAGACCTCCTGTCTTTGGAAATCCTCTTCCACAATGGTTTTCAGTGCTTTAGGCAGGCGTACAACTTTCCTTTCCCATTCATAACTTGGAGTCTTATCCTTTTTCTTTTTTTCTTTTTTCTTTTTTTTTTTTCTCTTTCACAGAAATTAAATGGCAGTGGCTGGCTCCAATCACCACATTCTCTCTCTGCTTAATTTCTGCTACAAAGTTCTGCAGTTCTTTTATCTGCACAGCTGTTTTTAATGGGCTGTTCAGAGAAGGAACTGATAATGGGCACTTTGTGCTGTTTGGATTATCACTAGTTCTAAGGTTGGCAGCCAGCACTGGCAATATGCTCTTCTTTAGGCAGCATTTTTTTTTAGCTGGACAGCAACCCAATGACACTAGACAAAGCTGCAGCAGCAGGCTGACTAGCAGCCGTGTGATATCTACTTGCTCTGCTTCAGCGAATACCCCAGTGGCAGTGACTATCAACTTGGGAACTGTTGTCCTTCTTTTCTTGCTTTTTTTCCTTATTTATCCTTGGACTTGTCTTCAAGGGAAGTTAAGTGTGAAGTTGAGACTCATCAAGATATACACATACACAGAAGGGAAGTATGAAGCATTTTTTTGCAGTAATGCTGGTTAATAAATCTGCAAAGTAGGGGATCATCTACAGATGCTTTTGAAAATGCCTCAGCCTTTCCCAAAATTACCCCTAAACTTTGTCATTGGTAACAAAATATGTAGGAAAATGGAAACGAGTGGATAGTGTGCGATCAGAATCTGTGAGAAGTGACAGAGGATTTGTATCCTGTTGCTGTTTTGGGTAGCCTTCTCCAGTCACATTTAAGGTGACAAACAGTTGAAAGTAGCCTGTCTATTTTTTATATCTTCTCTTGATCTCTAGAAGTTTTGGACATCTTTATAGTTCTCTAGAGCAGAAAAGTGATAATATATGAAGGAAAGAATATGAAGCCAAACTTTCTTAAATAATAATGTAAGTAATAATATTTTTCTCCCAGTTGTCAGTATTGGCCACCAGCTTAAAACAAGGACACATGATGAAGAGTTCAGGCTTCTTATTTCAGGCCTGCATGGATGCTATCATAATTTTAAAAATCACTATGCTCTTAAGGTCAGGCCAGATGTAGAGTCACTATTCAGTCTGCTTTGTGGCAACATAAAGCAGTTTATTCAGTAGCTTAAAATACTAAAGCCATTAATTTAGTTACATTTAAAACAAAGTAGTTAGATACTAGTTTTGGAGCAGTTTCATGGGGTCAGCCACTATACATAGTGTGTCTTCAGTTGCCAGAGATTTCTAAGAGCTGTTTCTTCTCTGTAGTGTGTACTCTAACTCAAGTACCAAGGAAATTTACTCACACAGAGTTAGTATCTTGTTGATTTCTGGAAGTTCACTATTTTTTATCTGAGAGGGAAAAAATTTCTTATTTCTATATGTGTTTGTATATATCTACATTTCTCTAGAGCTTAGTAATTCTATTCTGATTTTCATTATTTTAGAAATAGAATATATATATATTTATATTGAAAAAGTTGACATAGTTTGTCAAAGCTGCAGCTGTAAGAAATATTACATATTACTTCTTAGTACTAAATACAGAGCCACAAATGCCTCTCTTCAGTTCTGAAGAAAAAATTGCATCCTCCTGAAAAAACAGAAATAAAAGGTTCAACTTGTTCAAAAAATTACTAAAATTTATTCCCAAAGGGGAGAAACATCCTCAAATAACTGACATTGCTGCCAGAGAAGTCATTGTTCCCTTCCTGAATTACCAGAAAATTGCAAAAAAATTCAGTTTTTTTTCCCTAACCTCTTGAGAAGCTATCTTTTTCATAATGGAGAAATAGGGAAGCACAAAGTGCAAGTACCTAAAGCAGATTAAACAAACCTCAAAAAACACAAAAGTAGTTGGGGAAAAAGAACAAAGTATAGTAAAATTGTTGTAATGTCGCCATCTAGTACAGAGCCAACATTTGCGAACCTTATTATCAGTATACCTAGCACATTGTTTTAACTTCAATCCACAAGAAAGTATGCTGATTTTTCCAAAAGAAAAAGACCTATGGACTCAATATAGTCTGACAGTTCTCAAAACCAGTGTGAAATTATCATGAACTTCAATTTCTGAAAAATTGTCTGGTTTGTTTTTTTGGTTTTTTTTTTTTTTCAAAAGCACGAAAAATCAATTTTTGAATATAGCAAAAAATTTTGTATTTTCATCGCATGTTCTATCTCTTGACTGGCTTTGTACATAGTAATCGTCATGACACCTCTGTGAGTTAGATAGCAATGTTAGAGTGAATTGAATAATTCACAATGAATGATTTGTTTGAAGAAGTTAGTCCCTTGGTTTGCTCTCAGAATATCCATCAGAATCTTACTACTTAATCTTAAGACTAAGCATTTAAATTTTGGGGTTTTTTTTCTTTTTTTGCATTCTAGCAATGTTTATTAATGACAGATAATTCTGTATTTAATAAATTTCAACTTTAAACTATTTCAGATACTTTTTCTGTGCTTGATACGATAAAATAAAATGTTAAAATAATGGTAAGGTGGTAGGAGGATCATCAGGCAATGAGTACAACCTAGTCACAAATCACATTTTCCTGTTGGTCATTCTCCACTATTCATTTCTCTGTGACGTGTTGGATCCTCAGGCCAAGGCATTCCAGGTTTTGGGACATACTTTTTTACACCAGAGAGATGGGGCCATTTTCCCTCACTGGTTAAACTGGCTTTTCTCTAAAATGAAAGAGCATTAGCTTGAAGTCAAGTCAAATTTGTAAAGCCAGCATGACACATACAGTGAATGTTCAAAGTCCAAATGTAATCTGTTAGTCAGAAAGTTAATGTATCTAAAAACTTTCTATTTATAGCTGCGACATGACTGGAACATGAGATTTCCTACCTTGAAGGACAGCATCAAATTCAACTGTTAAACCCCCCCCCCCCCCCCCCCCCC
>NW_020799113.1:14201652-14235326 GCF_003259725.1 Athene cunicularia | reverse complement strand
GAATCTTATTTCTGAGGAAGAAAAAATTGAGAAGATGGAAGGAGATATTTTATTGCTACAAGCATAGCATTGATATATTTAAGATTCTCATCATTTTATTACTAAAGAAAATAGCAGATTCCCAGATATTCCTTGAAATCAAGGACCTGATAAAAGTCAATTGAAATCAGTGGGGAAGATGTCTCCAAATGCTTCAATAGGACTCAGTGCAGGTCTTCAAAGAATGAATAAATGGTAATCAAGAGTAACTTTACATTGAAGAACTACGGTGAAAACACGAGCTATGCTCACTCTGGCAGGATATAGTAAGAGAAAGTAATTATGATTACTGGATTTCATAATAAGTTTAGAAATCTTTTCTTGCATTGGTTTAAAGAGGGAACAAAAAAAAAAAAAAAAAGACAAAACTTCAGGTGTTTATAACCCATATTGTAGAGTCTGAAAGAAAGTTTTCCATGTCAACTCAAATACATGTGTTTATATTAATGACACTACATTGTATTGTCATTTTCAGTAAACCGATGTTATTACAGACCTAATGTATGGAAAGTGTCATGAATGAGGCTGCACAAGGGCACACACTATTCAAGACTTTTTAAAAAAAAAGTTATTTAACTTTTAGGAACACTAAAAACACAAACTGTGTCACATAAAATTAGAAATCAGTTCATAAAATAGTAATAACTGACCTGCACAATGTAAATTTCCTGAAATGTGCACTCATGTTGGCAGCAAGTAACAGCTAATGAAGGGAGTTTACAGAGCTGATTAACAAGGCCCTATGCTTTTTATTAGACTCATTTTGTTAATCCCTAAAATTAAGGCATTCCAGGTGTATGGAGCCAAGTATGCAAATGATTTCCTTCCGTCTAGCTGCTGATTTCATAAAAGGTCCTCCAAACAGTGAAATAAAACACAACATGCATAATGTGGAAAGCTTTAGTACATAAGAGAGAACAGTCTGTCTTTACAGAGTTAAACACAGTGTGCTGTAAACTTGCCACAGATACAAATTTGAACAAAGCTGTAAAATAAGTATAAATAAGTAAATGAAAGGAATGAGTAAAAAAGAAGAAAAAAAAAAAAAAAGAAAAAAAGAAAGAAAAAACCATGCCTTCAGTTTACTGGTTGTCAGTTCAGCTGTTGTTACAGCTGAAAACAATATACCTAAAATTAAGCTTATCAGACTAGTGTAAGGCATACAGATCTCTGCTGAAGCAGAAACAGATGCAAAATGATAAAGGAAACCATCATAATCTGCTAAAGATGTACCAATTAGTCTGGTGGTGCTATGGTATTGCCTATGCTTCTTATGTACAATTATACTTCTAAGCTGGTTTATTAGCCTATAATGTATGCAGATACCTAACTCACTGTCTAATTTTAGGTATATAGGCCTGCCACCATTAAAGTCAATGATAAAACTCCTCTCTGAGTAAAACAAATATACACCCTCAAGCTGCTTATTGCTTTCACCTCCTTTCATCTTGTCACAGTTCAGCAAACTACTTTAGCATGTGAGGAGTCCCAGTAACTCTTAAAATTTAACCCTAGCTTTTGAAATTCAACAGGCTATAAAATACTACCTTTTGGGGTAGACTGCTCTGCTTCTGTATGACATTGTATAGAAAACTGATTTCCACATTAAGTTTTAAAAGCTTATATTTCTGCATGTCCAACGTGAAATGTTTCAGGATGGTCTTTTTTCCATGTAGCCATGGATAGGCACTGTCCATTCATCTGAGAATAGTCCTTATTTACCTCGTGGGGTGAGTGGGGCTATGAAACAGGCAGGAAAGGGAAGAATTTCCAGATTGGCAATTTACCTGGAGTCAGTGAAAAGCCATGAGGCCAAATCCTGGAACTGCAAGACTAAACAAGGGGTGAGTTCAGGGGGAGGTAGCATGCTGCTATAGAAACACGCTCTTTATGAGACAAAGACTCCGGCGTCTGAGATTAAACTGGCAGTGGCTTTGATGATGTGATGAGAAAGGTACTAATTCCACACAAATAACTCGGTATTAGTCTCTGGTTTCTGGAGACCATGGTAACAGGAAGAAAAGCCCCTATACTGCTTTATCACATATTTTATATTCTTGACAATGAACTTACCTTTAGGATTTGGTTCTGAGAAGACATCCTTACTCAGTTAAATGGAGAAAGGCAGGAGGAATATTCTTGTAACTTGAATTTACTTACAAGTATGTAGGACTGGCTGTTTAGGTAGCTACTATTTAGTAAACTCATCTTGTGGGAATGTGGCAAGGTGAACGGATGGTATCCAGCCTAAACAACACAACCTTCCTGGGAACATACTGTAGACCACATCTCGCGGCTGCTAAAGGCATCTCAGCAGTTGTCTGGCTTCAGTATCACACCTACAGGTTAGACTGGCTATGGATTTTCCACAGGGCAGCCCTGGGAAGGCCACCTGTGGGAATGAACTTTCTGATCTTCCAACTTCATTTTCCTGATTAAATGACATAGACTTTTCCTCTGTGTCCAGTCAGTTTAAATAATGCATGTAATGCTCTTGGGTTGTTCATTTCACATAAAAAAAGTCTTCTTTCAAACAGTTTCTTTCAAAATGTTTCTTGGTCTCAGGACACCACTGTTTTATGTACTGGGTTGGAGGAAAAGAAACAAAAATTATCTTTCTCTCTTGTGTAATGTGTGTGATTGTGGTTGTTGTATTCTAGCTTTGGTCTTAATATATTTCAAAATTATGTTTCTCTAGCAATACACTGAAAAAAATCAATCAGTATTTCCATTCCACCAAGGCTCACTCAACTTTTTTAAAGGTGTTTAAAAGAAGGAAATAATTACCTTTATGTCCACTTCACAATGACCAAGCAAAATGACAGTGATGTAAATGCCAATATGGCCATGTGTGCTCTTAACACACTTGTACTATTCACATGCTGTTATATGAGAAACTTTTTCATCCTCATGAACTAGCAGTGCTTGCAGTGTATTTTCTTATGACAAGAAAAAATACTTGATAAAGAAAAATAATTGGTAACGGTAAATATTAAAAAGCTGTTTCAGTTACTTGACTTTCTAGTTTGTTGTATGTTTGTTGATAGAGCAGACAATTATAAACTGTGTGCTGAGGTTTAAAGGTACTCACTGGGTGCTGGAAATAAAAAAAAAAAAAAAACAATGTCAAAATCTTAGACTTAACCATACGTCCAGTTTTTCTGAATCTTCAGATCTGAGTCCAACTTTGAGTCAAATAAAAAATATTTTTATAAATCTTATGTAATTAAGTGCCATTTTCCCAACCTTTTCCTTAACAGCACTTGTGTGCTTCTACTACAAATCATATTATAAAGGTTCTGGAGCAAAGAGTTTGGGTAAAAGTTGTACGTGTGGCATGTGGTTATTATTACAAATTTTGTCAGGGAAGAGTAGCTGTCAGGACTTGGATTGACAGTGAGCAAGCACACCGTGTTAGTACGCAGGGCATCAGTTCACAGTCAGTGTTGCACAGAACATGCCAATGCTTTTTTTTGGTCCCCCAGGAAAGATGTAGGAGGATGTGATGAGAGGCAGTTGTGAATGAGCATTCTTTGACAAAGGTCAAATGCAATTGTTTGCCATCTGCCCTTTGCCAAGTGGGTTGTATTTAATCTCAGCCATCATCTTTAGCAAGCTGTACCAGAGAACTGTATGACATACTGTGATAACAGCATCTTCAGATACACCTTTCTGACATGCTAGGATATCCTTTCAGGTTGCAAATAAAGCATTCTGAATAAAAATCACAGGTAGGAAAAAGCTTCCATTAAATGAAATCAGTAAGTTTATTATTCAGTCTATCATAAATACAAAAGGAATAACAGATTTCAGCATTCACCATAAATTCGTTGCGAAACTGGTATAAAGAAAACCTTTTACAGCTGCTAGAAGTACGTCACTCATCCAACCCAGTGGTAACAAGAGTAAATACAGCTCAGAATCATAATATCCAATGTGCAAAACAAAGAATTCTTTCATAAACTCACCTAATTAGCCTAACTAATGTACACGTTCAAAGTCTAGGCATTAGCCAGATATACATGTACTATTATATTCTAAGAATTTGGCAGAAGAATGACAGGATTTTATTTTTTTTTTTGTAACAAAACTAAACATGAGACTTGGATACCTACCATTGACATTTTGTTTTTATTTTGAAAAGACTGAAAACAAAAACTTGAACCTTTTGTCATTTACATGCTTGATTACTGTTGATTTTACGTGAAGCCAATGGACCTATTTATGGGGGTATGCAGGATACCAGAAATTCGTAACTAGTTCCAGTTAAAATATATTTTAATTGTGTGAAAAAAATGCAATGAATTGTGGATTTCAAACAGATAACTACATTCCAACTTAGGACACCGAAACATTCAGTCATGCCAATAACTCATGCGAAATCTGTGAATTACTTCCATGTAATCGTATTATATAATATATGAATATATCTATCATATATGAATATAATCTTAGTAATTATGTGGATAGGTGCTTTTTTACCCTGCTGTGAAGCTGAATAAGCATCTTCTGTTGCAGATGCTCCTGGAACTCAGTTTGGTTCTCGATAATGAAGTCTAGGTCCAAACTTTGCCAAGAGTCCGGATCATTTGCAATCTCAGGTTGTGATCCAGATCCCTTCCTGCTCAGAATACACTCCTGGTTCACTCCATCTGGAGGGGAGTAAGGCACCAACATGCTTAGTGAGTCAGGAGATCCCTTTTAACCTTAACACTGAAGTGCCCATCTCTCACAGGCATGATTTTGGGATGGTTTCCAAAGATACACTTTACTGACAGCATACTTTTTATCTATGGTTATCTTCTGGTTTCATGACTGTCATTAGGCTTTCATTGGCAGAGTGTACTAGCTGTCTTCATAAAATACTGGGCTAAGAAGGCGACTATTTGTGACCAAAGCTGACTTTACAGATTTTCTTTCAAGCATTTGATTTCACCTAAAAACAGATTAAAGAAGTTTTTCTTTGTAACAATGTTTTGAGGGTTTGGTATTCTTCTTGCCTCTCACCTTTCTGCATAAATTTCTGAGTAGATTAAGGCACTGCAGCTCTCGTGAGAAAAATACATCCCCAGGAATCTCAAACTGCATGGTCTCAGCATCACTCTTATGGGGCATAATTTCAAGCAAAGCCACAGTGACCTGGTTGCTAGTTTCATATACTTCACATCCTACAAAGCCAGACAGAGTTATTGGTCTTGGCCACCTCTCCCTGCACCTTATGAGACGTGCTACCTATATGCTGCTCCTAAAGCCTGGGTCTGACTCTTCTCCCATCATACAGTCCGACAGCTCAAATCAGTGAAGATGAGGAAGATATTTAAAAATCAAGTTCTTTATTTAATAGGCGAATATAGATTTAACATCTTTTTCTTGAAGACTTGGAAGCAACTTATTTGCTCTTATGGAACTGCTCTTCCAAACATCATCTGTGCCACTTGATGCTTTATTGTGATCAATTTAACATATGAATATATTGTAGAACCTAGACTCAAGGGGGTTATTGCATCTTATAAATTATAAAAACCTCACTGTATTTCTAACTCCAAATAAGATTGCAGTCCTAGAATCAGAAAGTAACAGTGCACGGTAGGACACATCACAGATAAATAATTTAACAAAGTGTAACAGAGTGTCTGTCACAGAATGATAGTCAACATTCAGAATAAACTACCAGAAGCAGCAATAGTAATAACAATCATTTCAGGAAAGTTACATAAATAAAGTAAATCTATTAGGTCTAAAAATGTTCCGGGCACGGACTAGGCACAGACTTTGGTCTCCTTTCATGTTATAATTTTCTGGTTTTGCTTTCTCTGAGAGACTAAGGCATATATTCAATCAAACTCACTGCACTAAATCTGCTATATGGTTTATATTCAGATTTAACTTCAAAGTGTTTTTACCTATTAAGTAACTGATTGTCCCTCTGTAATTGAAAGAGGAAGAAAGTATTTTCAGAGTATGAAGATAACAAAACTGTTTTACTATGACATGACATACATACAATTTATACACATTGGCTCAGGTTCTCCTTCTGCTTACCTGGTCTAGTGCACTTTTCTCTTACATGTGACCTTCAGATAGTGGAAAAATCCTTTTTAGAAGGAAGAAAAACTTGCATTATTACTGAAGGAAAAGAATCCATAGATATGGTGGTGTGATTCAGAGGTTAAATTCAGTTCCTGCCTTTCATGTGATATAAGACACTCATCCATAATTCCTGAAGTTCATGAGGACACTGGAAATTATCTCAAAAGGTGTGTTGAGAAGAAAGGCAGGTTGAAATGAACCAAATAGTTTATTTCACCTAGCCAGAATTTTAATTTATACTGTATTTGGCCTTTCTTGGGTTTTATCGTATTACCTGAACGAGTAGCAAATCATGTTTCAAGCCATTTTAGAACACCTGATTATCTGTGCTCCTGCAAATTGTGAATCCAGAGATTCAAGCTGTTGCATTGCAACTTAATTCAGCATTGCATTGTCATTGGCAAAATACAGCTGTAGACACAAGCATGTAGGTGGTAGAGAACCTTTGGTGTGTAAAATGGAATTGCTATTTTAAGAACAGGGAACAGGTTGTTTTTCTGTTAGAAAAGAGCTTTATGTCTTCAAAACAGTCTAATGAGAATAGGCTTGATTGACTGTGAACCTCTTTGCTTATTTTTTTCTCTGGTTGTCCTATAGGCAAAGATCAATTGATGTCACACCTACCTGTTTAAAAGTCATGAGAAAATCTCTACTGATTGCAGCCAGAATTACAGCCTGCCACAAACTGCATTGTATTGAAGAATGTAATGGTTAGAACCACAGCGTCAATTCGAGCACAAGCTGAACTCGAATCTCAAAACATTTTGTACAGCAACTAAGAAAGAAACTTAGAAAATGTGAGATTTGCAAAAATAGTCTGATCAGCCTAGAAATACTAATGTCTGCTCCGCAGCATGGAAAAAATGTGTTTATAAATAATCATGGTGCAGTAATGTTTACAATATTACTCTACTTAGGAGAAAATCTTTGTCAGATATTGTTTTGGTAGGTGTTAGCTGCCTAGTAATGCTAAAGTGTAGCATTTTCTGTCAAAGGATAAAAACTCCCAGAGTGTATCTGAATTGCCAGTGATGTTTAGGTGACCTGAAGTTTAACATCTTTAGCACTAACTCTCTAGATGAAGGAAAAACAAAACGAAAAATACCTCAGACCATGCATTAGCTGCCAAATCAGCAGAACTGTGGTTATTTCAGCAGGGTTTTTTAAGTTGTTAAAGTTATTTGTGTACTGACAATTAATTCTCATGCAAACAAACAACACAAGCCATTCCACACAGAAAGAAAATGAAGCTGGTGTAACAACTGTTCCCATGGTGCAACTCCTGTCACTGAATATCGGTGACAGTGCAGATAGATTAAGTAAAACCTTTTTGTTAATGCTGTCAGACGTTGCAGTGTAAATATGGAGCTATTGTCTGCTTTCCTCATGCACAACTGATTTTAAAATGTGTTGAAAAACTCAGAAATTATTTCCTCGTATTGAAACTCAATGTGAAGTCAAGTGGTAGGAGGTCATCCAAAACCTTTATTAAAAGTCCATAGATAGCACAGCATTAAATATTGAGAAATAGGAAATCAGTTTAGAAGATCTCTAGAACAGGAACTTAAAAAAAAAGCTGCTATTATGCATCTACGTAGCAACATAGATGTTCACCCTGAGACATTGCATGTCCACTTGGTCAGGGTCAGGCCCAGAGGTGCTCAGCTCACAGCTTCCCTGCCTGTCTATAGTCAGGTGTTGCACCCCAGAGAAGTATTGAATCAAATCTATTGAATTGTTGCAGCTGTTGAGCAGAAATGCCTTTCAAAGTATTTTGGGCTGTTTGACAGCCATACTGTGCTGTGGTAGGCAGACTTTACAGACTGTGATATAAAAATCAGAACTATGTCTGCCCATGAAAGAATTTGCTCTATTGCCTCTAGAACACCACACAGAAATCAGTCTCCTTGTCTGTGAGACCTCAGGAGAGCAACAGGTGCGTAGAGAGGCAGCTCTGGACATTAGCAGATATCTGAGGGAAAAAAGGAGATTCCTTTTTAAAATTAGGTCCAACTTCAAAGACTTTGCCTTGTTCTTTTTCTCACCGGGAATCTGGCTGCAATAATCTATGTAACTATTCAAGTTATTGCCATGTGTTCCGGGTTACAGAAAGTCTCAGTTGAGGTTATGAAAAATTATTTTAGCACCTACTGTATAAGTGTATGTGACTATTCTAATTAGAAAGATGTTAAATTATATCTCAAATTTAGCTGGTTACTATGAAAACTATTATTAAGGAACTTTCCTTCGTGTTCTAAATGAATGATTGAGTGTGTCATTAATTTATTTTATGGCAGAAACGTGACTAGGGGAAGAAATTCTAGGTGACTGTTTGGATAGTAAGTACAGAGATTTAAGATTTGATTGACAATCAAAATTTCTGTTAACCAGAAAGAACTGAAGAAAGAGTCTAATCACTGACAGAGAAAATCCATTTGCTTCAACATATTAAACAAATGTTTCTTTGTTATAAAAAGGAACATTTTGTTGATTTCTAAAGTATTAAAAATAACAGTTTTAGAGAATCTAATGGTTTTTTATATTTAGGCACCATGAAATTGATTGTTCTGAATGCCTTGAAAATTTAATCATATGAGTAACTATACACACACTGTTCTATTAATTTTGAAGAATTACTTACATGCACAGAGTTATAATTTTCTTCTATTATGGAAAGTTATCCTATATCACACAGCTGGAGCCTGTCATACTCTCCTCATTCATGCAAAGACCACGTAAGACAGGAGGATTGGCCTGCAGCACAGGAAGGCTTTTCCCAAAGCCCACTTGCCCAAGTTTTGCTTTAGGATTGATTTGACTGCAGTTTAAAGCTACCGTGCCACCTTCCTCTCTCTCACTTCTGACACCAAAGAGCTAAAGCTTTTTCTCTGAGCAGGCTGGGCTCTGCCCGCTTCTATTACCACTGTCCCTCTGCAGCAGAGCTGGCGTATCACCCACCCTGGGACAATACAGTTTGCTCTCAAGGACCTGAGTTTTGGTGCTTGCTAGTTTGGCCTGCCATGATAATTCCTTCTTGGCCATTTAGTATTCCTGTCTAAAGTGAGCTCTGTTGCTGATCTTCCTACAGCTTCACTAACCATAAATTAAGGTATGTTTTTCATCATTAAAAAAAGCTATTTTCTATTATCATGGAGTCATACTGTATTCTCAACTACAGTAGTACTGTACCCTCAGAGTGCACTCACCCTCACAGTGATGATGTATTTTTGTCATCCATATAGATCAAAAGGTATTAAACATTAAAATCTTGTCATTTTTGTAACTTCCGTTCAAAGAAGAATCTTACCTTTGGTTTAAGGCTGAAATATTACTCATGTTTTCCTCTGAAAGCATAACAAATTCCAAGTATTATCTTGGCAATGCCAAGACCATGCAAAAAGCTAAAAATCTGATTACCAAATCAAACTTTGTTTTTGATGTCTGAGTATTTCTAATATTACAGACAAGAACTAAATACATTCAAATGCTGTCATTAATAATTCTGACTCTGTAGTTTACCACACTTAGAAAACTTTTTTGTTCCTCGTGTGTCCAGCATTGATTTTAATTTCATTTTCCCAGAGGAGTACTGCTCCAACTCAGAAACTGTAATGTTCTGGCAGTTAATGAGGGGGGAAAAAAAAGAAAGTTTTAGTACTTCTCTGTTAGAATTTAATCATTTTGAGACTAATTCTACTCTGCAACTCTGATTAATTTCTGAATGACTTCTCTTCAGACTATGAAGTATTTCTAATTCAAACGTATCAGGAAGAGCAGAACTGCATCTCTCAGTGAGTCAAGGATAAAAGCTTTTTAAAATTGTGTTAATAATTTACAGTATAATAAAGATTTTAAAGGCCATCTTCTAGCTGAGGTTTCTTTAAGATGTGTCAAAAAACCCAAGAGCTGGAGATAAGCTAAGTAAATGTGTGAGAGTCCAAGCATATGCATTAGTAATGACTATGTGCAGCTGCACTGACCACTGTGAAGAAACTGAGTTAGGAGCAGTATCTTTGTTCAACAAATTTTAGTGCATTGTACTTTTGGAATTTTACATTTGGAGAGCTGCCAGTCAGAGAGGGAGCTGGGGTGTTGATTGACAGCCGGCTGAACAGGAGCCAGCAGTGTGCCCAGGTGGCCGAGAAGGCCAGTGGCATCCTGGCTGGTGTCAGCAACAGCGTGGCCAGCAGGGACAGGGAAGGGATCTCACCCCTGTACTCGGCACTGGTGAGGCCGCCCCTCGATTCCCGTGTTCAGTTTTGGGCTCCTCACTACAAAAAGGCCATTGAATGACTCGAGCGTGTCCAGAGAACGGCAACGGAGCTGGTGCAGGGTCTGGAGCACAGGTCGTACGGGGAGCGGCTGAGGGAATTGGGGTTGGTTAGCCTGGAGGAGTCTGAGGGGAGACCTCATCGCCCTCTACAGCTGCCTGAAAGGAGGGTGCAGAGAGCTGGGGATGAGTTTCTCTAACCAAGAAATAAGCAATAGGACAAGAGGGAATGGCCTCAAGCTGTGCCAGGGAAGGTTTAGACTAGATATTAGGAAGTATTTCTTTACAGAACGGCTTGGAATGGGCTGGAATTGGAATGGGCTGGAACTGGAATGGGCTGCCCAGGGAGGTGGTGGAGTCCCCATCCCTGGAAGGGTTGAAGAATCGGGTTGACATAGTGCCGAGGGGTCTGGTGTAGTTGGGAACTGCCAGTGTGAGGTTAATGGTTGGACTAGGTGAACTTCAAGGTCTTTTCCAACCTAGATGATTCTGTGATTCTGTACTCTTCCAGCAGTGTAATGAACATTTGCACTGAGTTAAATCCACTGTGTGCCAGAGATCAGCACAACTTAGTCACCCCTTAATTTTCACCTAAGTGCCTCTTTGAAGGCTTAGGTGATCCCCAGTCCCTGTGCTAGCATATCGCCTATGGGTAACACCCATGCCCACTGCAGTAACTCCAGGGGCTTGTTATAGCAGGTCTATTTTTGCCAAAAGAGTCTAAAAATCTGTTCCAGTGCCTAGCAATCAGTACAGCTTAAGTTTAGTTTTCAGCTGCAGAAATAAAATGTTTTAAGAATAATGCAAGTTGTGGTGCTGAGCAGGGTGTATGGGACTCCCCTTATTCTTCACCTGAGTTCTACCATCTGGCCACCAGTCAGAAGATGGACCAGTATGTATTTAAATGTAATCTGCACTGATGACAACATTATAATCAAACCATAACATGTTAGAACCTGTGGAATCTTGTGAAAGAAGAGTTGGAAAAGGAGCCAGAGGAATCTGGCACTGGATTCCCAGCTGTATTTGGTTCAGCAGAAAAGAAAGGGCTTGGGGGAGCAGATAAAGTCTATATATTCTCATAAGCACAGCTTTGACCTTCTTAAGAACCCCTTTACAGGGCCCTCCAATACACAGTGGATCCCATGAGTAATGCTAGAGGCCATGCAAATCCTGTGCATTGTGTCTGAAAACTGCAGAATACCTGGAGTTGGGAAGCCCTTACATACAATAGCGTTTCAAACAGTTCACCTGTTATGAAATTATCATAATGAAGTCCTCCAGAGGAAGTTTATTAGAATGGTGCTCAGCTTCTGTCAGCAATATTCCAGCAAGTGCAAGTATATTTCTCTAGGATTATTATTACATAATTATGCATTTGGCATAACTGGCATTGTATTTGCACAATATTGAGAGATGTATTTTAGTGTAGTGTTTGAACTTAATTTGACCACATTTCTTTTTGAAAAGTTCAATATCAATGTGAGCAAATTAGAACTGTTAACAAAAAAAAATAATCAAAATTCAAGTTAGATCTGAGA
The DNA here is from genome assembly GCF_003259725.1 of Athene cunicularia. NCBI lineage: Eukaryota > Metazoa > Chordata > Aves > Strigiformes > Strigidae > Athene > Athene cunicularia. The sequence goes on along the minus strand of NW_020799113.1, from coordinate 14,223,386 downwards.
TGAGTAAATGGAAGTATTTGATCAAGGTACTCATTGCTGCCTGCAAGAAGGATACACTATCAAACTGGTCACTCAGTGTGTGTGTACCATTGAAAGATGGTAGTCTGGTTTTACATAATTTATATGTGAGACCAAAGATGAAAAATTAGTGCTAACATCCTCAGAATCTCCCTGGAAGATTTGAGAGCATGTTGGTTCTGTAGGCAACACATAAATGATCAGAAGAATAACAGACTGCAAAAAGAGGTGCCTTGCAGGATGACAAACCCCCCCAGTTTTATCTTGCAGCAGTGAATTGGAAATAACACTCCTATGACCTCTGACAAAGTTTCACTGAGATACAGGGGTAGCACCACTCAGAAAAATATTGAAATGCAGAAGACAGACTGGATAAATTCCTTTGAACTATTTCAAACTCTAATTTTAACTTGCAAGCAAATTTTTCAAATCAGCTGTAGGAAGATATTAATTAAAAAACCCCATCGGAACATATCCCTCTTTGTGCATCTAGGATCCTATAGTTTAATCTGTACCACATCGGCAAGATCACTTCTTTTCTCTTACAATATAGGAAAAGGGGCAAAGTTCTTTCAAATCCACAGTCACAGGGACTTCTGAATAATACTGTAAAGCTCATAGATTGTGTTCAGTAAAATTTCCCACTGTTTTCAAGACAGACCCAAGCTGCTTTGAGACCCTTTATAATAAATATGTATTGTATATGCAAATGATTCTAAAGTAGTTTCTTATGTTTTCAGAAGGTCCCTGAACCAACCCATGATATTTGCCAGACACTACTGATTTAAAGTTGTTTTCTAACAGGCAAGACTTAATTCAGTTTTGCTAATGAGTATCTTGAACTTGTCTTGATCGTGAAGGTGATTGCTAAATTTTTGCAAAACTTTAATCAGGTAGCAGTAGTTTGCCTGATCAGAGAGTGAAATAAAATTCCATGGTACCAGCACATTTCTTGTATATCAGTAATTTCCTCCTCTGATATTGAGCAGTTGTGTTTAGATTCCAAACAGAGAGAAAATGATCAAAATCCATACGTTTTGTTCAAAATTTCATATTTAAAGTTAAATCAAAATAACATTGGATTAAATTGGTAGGGTAGTTAATAAATCAAGGGTTCGATATCAACTCCAGCCATCAGAGTATCTAGCAGATAATCACCTTAGCAGATGAATGGATTAATTGAACACTGCATAAAACACTGAGCATTTTCTTCTGTTAATCATTCACTGATTCACCTTGAGGGTAGGATAAGTGTTAGATTAGCCTAAACTTAATTTGCTACTTCTTAGGCCTCATACTTGGAAAGAGCCTTACAGTATTCACTCAGCAATTTACTCACTGGCTGTACTCACTGACACCTTATCCTTTCAAAGGGCTGATAGTTTTTCCGAATTTGTAAAAATATCTGCTGTGTTATATAGACCTCTATATGCTGGAGGTGTTAACATGTCTAATTATTTTGTGACAGTAAACTCACTTTATAGTTTGCCCTTTGATGTCAGACTTCTTAAAACTACCAAAACTACCTATTACTAGCTGAACTTTGGGAGTAAGTGTTTGCAAAATCTTTCTGGTGATGTATTGTCTCAGCTAAAAGAGAAAGTACAACATCAGTATCTTTGAAGGTAATTTCCCTGACCCTGTTCAGCAGAGTTAGCAGAGTGCCACAGCTGGCTATCTTATCTCATTTTACGAAACAGTGACTTAACTTTGTCATCAGCTGTACTAGCCAAAGCAAATAAATATCGGTCATGCAGTGAAACATTAGGGGTTAAAGTCACTGAAACTTACTACAATGAGTTCCAGAAGGTATACCAACCAATTTCCATGGAATATATGTACTGCCAAGGGTAACACCATGGGGGTTTTAATCACTGGAAATCTCTATAATGTGCTGGATGTGCCTGAAGTCCCATAGCCTGTCTGAGCTCATAGAAAAAGCAGGTTCCCTACCTGGTATCTCTGAGAGAATTCATGAGCGTGTTTGGGTAAACAAAAGATTCAAGTGACATCACTATATCTCAGCTGATATATATTTTAAGTTATCATTTTAAGGAGATTTGCCTTCATTGCCAAAGACTGGTCCATAAATAAAACCACATTATACTGTACCATTCAAATAATAATTAACTGCTCTGTATTCTCTAAGCATATATGATCATCTAACTAATCTATGCTTTTGCTAGAAATTGCAGTTGATCGCTTATTTTATGAAAAAATAATCCATGACTGAATCTTTTTCTTTTGAAAGTGATAAAATAAAATCAGTGGACCCTGTTAAGTGCAGCTTCACAAATTAATATGAAATATAGTGCTTTTTCATAAGGTTTGAGAACCAGATTTAAAAGCATATTGGTGTTTGTGCACAGCAGGCAATAATGATCCATTATCCTGCAAGCAGAGGAGCTAGCAGCAACACATAAATAAGAAGCAATTGGACCATCTGCTTTGATTTCTGTAGCATCCCCAGAGGATGTGAGCAGGAGCTGACACTTCTCTCCATCTGCCCTTACATTATCAATTACAGTTAAATTATGCTGCATGCTACAGGGCTGGCAGATATGGATTGTAGATTGTGGCACCTGAAAAATATAGAAGAAAATACATATGTTGCAAGCCAGCTGTTTATTTACATGTTCTTGACATTTTTCTTCACTTTCTTTGATGCCTTTTTCTAAAGCTTCTAGGAGACATCTCTGCTGAGTGTGAAATAGAGAAGAAATTAGGTGTAACAGTACAGCACCAGGCACAAAATATTCCAGTTCCCTGTTTTATGGTTGAATCCTGAATGGAGCATAAAGCATCAGGTAGAGCAGATCTTAAATTTTGAAAAAACAACTTCTGAGTGCATCTGGGTCAGCTGCTCTAGCCAGTGTTTATAAAGCACGTTAGAGCAGGAGAGGCAACGCACCCTGTACATTTTTTGTAGCTTAGAAATCACGTGTAAAACTGTAACTTTTATGAAATGTTAAGTGTTTATGAAAGCTCTGGGAGTGGTAGAAGCTGGAATCAAGGGCCACAGTTGCCGTGCGCTGCGAGCAAGCACTCTGTCGAAGTGTCTTACCGCAACCCATAGGAATGCTACTCCCTTTCGACCGGGGATAATTTTGTTGTAAGTTCATTCAATTTTCGACCTGTTTGATGGATGGTTGCCAGTCGTGCTGAATTGCATTTTGGTTTTGTGGTATGGTATTCTGGCCATCAAAGCTGACATATGAACACTACTTAACAACTTTCCTTTTGCCCTGACTGCAATTGGAAGCCTGGTGCATTCATCAATCGCAATAGCCAGTTAACCAAGGGATGCTTCAAGGCAAACACACTCCAAACTTTGAACATTGTGTCTTTCTCATAGTTTCTAACACTACTCCTTGCATTTTCAATATCATTAGATCTCTCATTAAACAAAGCCTTTAGCAAGTGCTACAAAATAATAAAATTGATTACATATGTTTTAATAGCCTCTTGACAATGCTGTCTGATCAGTACAGGCTATTAGAATACTGCACAAGACAGAAGTTAACAGGACTCTGAAAAAAAATGGAAAGAAAAGCTTGAACACAAAGTAGCAAATAGCAAGCATTTGAGCAGTTGAAAAGAAGGAATTTATATGCATTATGACTACCTGTTTAATAAGCAATCTAAAGGTGATTTCTCTTCCTGAAATTCCAGCAAAGGACTGTAATGGGTGAGCTTTGGGAGTTGCTAAAAGATGGGCTATCTTGCTATAGAAGGGATGTATTCTCATTTTCTCACAATTGTATGTAATTTACCTATTTTGCGCTTGCCCATAGGGAGCATGTGACATTAGCCAGTAGTGCTATATGAGGAGAGTGTATTGCAGGCTCTGCTTCCTGTGTCTTACTCTGTAAGACCTTCCGGAGGCCATTCCACCCCCTCTGAAGTGAAGAGGTTTTGTTCCTTTCAGTCTAGAAAGCAAAATATTTTGTTCCCTGGTTCTCTAAGTTCTCTGAGGACTGTCCTTTCCTTTTTTCATTGTTTCTTGCGGTTGTGTGTTTTTGTACCTGCCTCATTATGGGCTTCTCCCCGAATTTGCCTTTTGAGGGCTATACTGACAAACTCACTTTTCCATGGGGTAAAACATGGTTCTTACTGGCTTCACACTCCCCATGTGTTAAAATGATAATAGTACTCTCTCTTGCAAAGTGATTTATCATGTGAGGCTTATGAGAATTGTCCTTGAATAACAAATGACAGAGCCCTACTCAGGATCCCAAGATACAAGCAAAGTTGCCTTATTTCCTCATTGGAGTGGAATTTATCAATATGTTTGTAACAGGATATGTTGGTATCTGTTGAGCCTGCCTGCTCTAGCAATGTTGTTATCCTTGGCATGGACATGTAGGAAATTCTCTCTTTATCAGCCCACTGTTGCTGGATATGCCCTTGGAGAGGCCAGAGCTTCCCTCCACAATTGGTCACAAAGCCCAGACTAAAGCAGCAACCTCTGCGTCCATTAGTATAGTTTTTTATAAGAGCTTTAAAATTGTTGTGAAATTAGATTCTCCCAGTCTTCAGGACTTTATTCTGCGTGTTTATGCTAACCTGAGAGTTTCTGTGTTCTTGTCTGCATCTGGCCACTTGTTCATGCAGGCCTACATAGAAGACTAAATTGTGTTATTCACAAGGGACTGAGATACTTGGATGTGAGGTTGTTAAAGATAACATATTTTGAAAACAAAGATGTATAAGATTTGTCCAAACCATGTAAAATGAAGAACTCTTGATTTTAAATGAAAATGTCTTAAAATTAATTGAAATTGTCTCAGGTTCCAGATTTACACTGTTATTATTGAACAGGGTTTTTCTGATGATTTTTTGCTATAAAAGCTCAGTACTTATTTCTTCCCTTCTGGCAGGGAGGGGAAAATCAAAACCGCTGTGTAGTGCCATGTGCTGTTTGAATTCTATAACTAACCAGCATCTTGCAGCACCTTGACTTAAAAATATTGGAATTTTCCAGTGGAGCAATGGTAAGAGTAAGGAACCTGTAAAACAGAGAAGAGAAGCCAAAAAGTCTAAAATAAATTAAACATATTTCACATTCTGGATATAGCTCACAATAAGCCATCAATAAGAGTATTTGTGAAATCACTAAGAAATTTTTTACTTGGTCATCACTTTAAAATAGTATCTTTTTTTCCTACCAGTTCTGTGAAGTAGGCTTGCAGTTTGCATGTTTATATACACAGCAGATAACTATGTGAAAAATATTCGTTTTCTAGTTTACATATGTGGTCCATAAAAGTAGAGTTACTAGCTCAGTGGGTAATTATTTCTATGAAATTATTATAATAGCTTTGAACAAGGATTTACATTACTACAGTAAAATAACTAACAGTTATGTATATTATATGTTATTTTTCAGCAGCAACGTTTGTGTTTTGAAAGATTGTTCCTCAGAAATTGTATATCTTTTGGACAGGGAGGGGCAAGAAATGAACGTGCATATTGTTTACACTGGCATTATAATGAACAATGCAAGTTATGAATTTGTAACTTAGCTAAAAACTCACTGAAGACAAAAGAATGAATTTACCATCTTTTTCAAGAGCTTTTGTTGAGATGCCTGGATTATTAATCAGATAATATCAAAATAGGTGTTTTGTCTAATAAATTGTAAGATGTTTTCTAAATGATGGAAGGCAAATTCTCTCTCTGTCCAAGCTCAGAATGGAGGTTTAAATGCTGCAAATATTGTATAATGCCTCTTGCTGCATAATGTCTCTGTATGCTATAAGTAGAATTAATAAGGAGTTCCCTAAGAAAGGCTTCAAAACTGCCTTAATAAAGCTCAGTGAAAAATAAGGCTTTTAGAGCAAAAGCTATCCCAGGTCTTTTCACACTGCTAACCCCCAACGATAGGAAGTTCACCTCTGGCATCAAGCTTGAAATCTTTGACCTCAGAAAGTTCTTGCTTTTTTACCAGAACTTTGGCCCTTGGAAACCAGTGCTGAAGCACCAGAAAAACAAGGAGGGGAATGGTTTTAAGTCCATAAAGATGGAACTTAAAAGAGTCCAAATAGACAAATGCCAATATAAAAATATTCTGTGGATGATTACAATTAAATAATTCAATTTCTGACAACTTGGAGACCTCTCTGACTAGCAAAGAGAGAGCCAGGCTTCCCACAAACACCAGACCAAGGGCAGACCACCTGAATGGGATGTCTCAGTCCTTGGGCGTGGTGGGTGGTACCAGCCATACGACTCGGGTTGGAGCATTGGTCTTCCTCCATTCGTGGCATATTTTTAGGGTCTGAGCTCATTATAAACTTGGCAGAGAGTTGTAAATCACTTTCCCACATAACTCTGAAATGTTTTTAGTTTTAATTGGAATGTAACAAAAATGCCAAATTCTCATATCCTCCATAAAATGGAAATAACTTTGTCTACCTATCTTGGCTTGAGGAGTAAAGGGTTTGTTTTCACTTAAGTTTACCATCTCCCCACCCATCCCCCTTCTTTTTAGAAAAAAAAAAAAAATAATCAAAGAATGCATATGTTTCTAATAGGTTTTGATACAACAAACGGCAGAAGTGGGAGATATTATCAGTTCCTGTCCATCCAAACTTTTATAGAAAAGGCTGATACAGCCACTTAAAGATAATAATAAATAATTTTCTTTTAGTTCAACAAGTGTCCAGTGCATTTTCGGGGTAAGAGTAGAACTGAAAGGTAGAGTTTCTAAATCTGTACTAACTGCATTAATAGTGCCTTTTGCATTTTAATTGCTCTGAACTCTGAATTCTCTCTCATGTCAATAGCCTATCTTTTCAAAAGTCTACTGATTAAGTAAATAATTTTGTAGCATGAGAAAGTCCTTGTATTTAATTTGATGGGATGGGAAGCTGCATCTCCCCCTTAAAATCTAATTAACATGGAGACTATCTTCTCTGATGAGTTCATAAAGCTGTTCACAGGCAGTTGGGATGTAGCAACTTTGCAAGACACTGTTTAAAGATCTCTGACATCTGAGAAAGCCACAAAATCCAATAATCCTACTTTCAGAACTCCAGGGTGTCCTCTGAGATCAATCTCATATCTAAACATCACATAAAGGGAGTGCATTGCGTTATAGACTGGTTTCTATTGAACACCAAGTAAGAAGCAGTATTAGATATTCTTGTAGAAGAGCTTTTATCAGGGGAATAGAAAAGACTGTCAAATTCTGAAAATTTTCCTCATGATTAAAGCAGTACTATGAAAATTGTTACATTTTTAACAAAGATCAGCTTATCCTCCATAGAGGTCTCTTGTGAGTATCCAGCAAATTAATTATTGGGAATAAAGTTGGGCAGCTTTCATGTTTATCTGTGCACAGGAACAGAGCTGGCATTAATTCTCTTGTCTCTAATCACCATGCTATCATGTCAAATACCCTTTCATGTAGTCTTGGGTTCTGGTTTCCGTGGTGCTTTTGGTCCACATACATACGATGAAATTTCAAGGCAGTTTTAAATACAGTGAAACTGTCTGAAAAAAGGTTATGTAGGATTCATAATGTACTGGTGTTCTCGCTATCCTTATGTCTCCATTTTCATACATATTCAGGCCACTCACAGTCAGTCTGACATGCTGATATTTCACAGTGTATTTTTCATAGTGTTATAATTGGATCTAAGCATTAAAGATCTTTATACCTGCTCTGCAACAAAAACAGAACTAAAAAGGAACTGATGCTGTAAGTTGAAATTGGGCTGTTTAACCCAATATACCAGTCATGGTGTGGAGTTATTCCAGAATACCTCAGGGGAACACACTTCAGGAGCATGTTTTACTTTGCTCCCAACAAGAAAAATTCTCACGCTGTCGATCAGGGTGTAATAGGGCACTGTAACTCAGTCATACATTTGAACTGGTACCCTTGTGTACCTGTTTGCAGAGAAACTCAGTTTAATTTTCTTAATTTGTTAATTCATTGAAAATTTTAAAGACTTTCATGAAAAGACTTAATGAAAGATTCTAACATCTAGCTTTGTTCCACTTTTGAGTGGTGACAAATCAGTTTGATAGGGTTTGGGGTTTTTTTTTGTTTAGTCTTTTTGAATGGTGTGTTCCTTATGATTTTGTTGCTTTTCTTTTGCTTTCCAAAGACATGTTTCTTTGCCTCAATCTACATATTAGTTCTGGCAGGGTTTTTTTGCACTTTAAGTTGTTGAATTCATTGGATAAAGCATTAAAAAATTAAAACATAGTTTATGTATAGCTAACAAAGGATTGTGGATTGTAATAAGAGTTTTTGAATATTGGCCTTTTAGGTAGTTTTAAAGTATTTAATAGAAAGCTCTAAATTCTTAAATGGAACATCCAGATGCAGACATCGCCTGAGCAAATGCATTCATGTGTCTGTATGATCAAACTCTGTAACTGTTTATACAAACTAATACTTCTATGCACATTAATAATGGATGTAGCAGTATTCAAATATCACAATACTGCAGATACATTGCTGGGATTGTTAAACCAGTTGTGGTTTTAAACTATGCAATAGCGAAAGGATTCTTGAATCTTAACCTCTGGATTTCTAATATTTACCTCTAAGAAATAATAGGGGTTTGTCTGGAAACTACATTTGAACATTTGAATTCTGCCTCGAACTTTAAACATTTTAAACTGGTCCCATGTTGGACTCCTCCCTACTTTCTAGTGCCTCTCTGTTCCCACTAAGAAATATCAGTGTTGAGAGACACAACGTTTATGAGCAAAAGGAAAGCAGTAGTAATAGATGCAGTAAATTAAGCAGAAATATTTTGTGTAGACCTAAGAATGGGTAGTATTGTGTGCTAACTGTGCCAGACCTCAAAAAATTACCTGTTTAACATGTCCTCTGGGAAATATGATAAGTTGATGTAAATAATGACTGCAGAATAATCAGAGTAAATAAGATTTATTTCCTTAAACTGACAGTTAGTAGGTTCTAGCAATTTCTAATATCAGTGTAATTCTGCTAGAATAAAGACAAGGGGGTGCAAGTGTACTCTGCATTAAAAGCCACCCAGAAACAATGCCTCGGTAAAATAAAACTTCTGATCAGCTGCTTCAATTGGCATTTGTCTCATAAATGTCATACCTAGATGTCTATTCTTTATTTCCCACAACTGTTAAAAAATTTAAGCGAGTCAGGTCTCATGACTCTGAAGTTGATTCCCAAAGCACTGTTAATTTGTTAGTGGTCAGGATATTCCACTGAATCAGGCATCTCATTTTACTATCTTTAATATTGATGATATGCACACATTTACCTGCACAAATCTGATACTGGGGCTTAGAGTTCAGAAATGCAGATACAATATTTGCACTGTTGTATTAGAACATTTGCTAAGAATTACAGCTACAGGCACTGTGGATGTGATATCCCTTTTGGCTTGCAGAGGAGTCAATAGAATCATGCTTCAAGACATTTTAAAATTCTCTTTTAATTCATTTTAATGGTTTACATGTATATTACATTTTCTACTTTATTCTTTGACTTGAGTCAATACGTATCCAATGTAAGTGGAGTTCATTTATAAATAAATTGATATTCTGTCCCTCATTACCTATATTTCTAATGCATTCTGATACATTAGTAAATAGACTTGTCTGATTAATCATTAGCACATGAAAAGAATTAGCTGTCTACTGCCAAATGGAACTATTGACAATGATAATAAGACCAGCTACTGTATCATCTGGAAGCTGGTGTTTTACAGGAAAGCTGAAAGTGTGTGGTATTCCATTTGTACACTGAAACTGAATGACAGAAGTCATCTGTCTGTGTAAAAGAAAAATAATAATTTCTCCATATGCCTGCATGTATTTCTACCACTAAAATACAATAATGCCATTGTACCAAGGGTATTGATTGGACTGCTTTCATGCCATCTCTAGTTTATTATTCAGACTGAGGAAAAAAAGGATGAAATGTATTTTCCTTCAAAGCAACATGTGTAAGTTTCTAGGATAATTATGCAGAGCAAAAAAGAAAAGTAAAAAATACCCTGTCCTGAATATTGTGTCGTCTTGCTACTGTAATTTAGCTTAGCACATCTAGAAGGGTTACCACCCTAGCATTTGAAACTAATCAGGTGATTTTTCCTTTCTGTTTGTACCAGTTTGTACAGTTGCCATAAACATGCAAGTTAACCATATGATAAAAGCAGTAACTTAATTTACCAAACCCTTGAGAATAATTTTATTATGATTAGTACAATATCTGCATTTTAAGCTAAATATTTGTAACAGGTGATGAAACACTGCCACTGTTCAGTGCAGTACTTGCACCTTTTCTCAGATGCTCAGAAATTCACATCATGTGGAATGTTTATGAAATGGTGACAAGAAAGCTGAATAGGATTTTCTTAACACATTGTTAGTCTTCTAACATATCCAAATAATACACAGTTACCAAAGGCAAAAAGGTATTAACCGTATTCTAAATATTTTTAATAAACACTGTATACACCTAATTGCATCATAATACATGCAAGAAAATACAAATACCAAATTCAAACACCTTAAATATTTCCCTGCCTGAGCAGGATTTACCCTGACAAAGCAAAATGGTGCAGAGCCCGCCTAGCTTCTACTCCTCCTGTTCCTCCCCCAGATGGCCCACTGAGGCCACAGGCTGATCCAGAGACGTGTCGTCAAGTGTTTGCCATACTAGACCTGTTTACTTTGCAGAAGTCTCGTGTAGGGTGCTAGCTTGGAGGTGCTAGGCTTGCTACCCCTTCTTACGAGTGAATCATCTGCTTGTCATCTCTTGCTAAGGCTCTCTGGGTTTGTCATAGCCACCCACACCAACACTGACCTACTGTCTGCTGCAGTCTCTGGCAGGGTGGTGGGACTGGGCGTCCCTTGGTGCCAACATCAAGCTATCACAGATTTGCACATACCAATTTCCCAGGTCAGGGTAGCTGCTCTGGAAAAGTCCCTGTTGCCATTCCTGACCCTCTTACTATCTTTTCTCTCAAGTTGGTAAAACATAAAGAGACTAAGGGAGAGCATAATCAATGCAAATAAGAATTTTTCTGTAAATAACCTTTTTCTTGCACTTAGTCTTCACCTTTGAAGAACTGAGGACAACTGTAATTAAAGACTCATTTCAGAATACCTGTTGAAAATTTGAGCCTTGTATCCATATTATGGAAAGCAGCATCTTCATTTTTTAAAATCAAACCCAATTATTTCAGATTAAATTATTTTTCATGTAATGTTGATTAGGCAAGTAAACAGGAGTAGTGTGTTGAAAAGCAAACTTGGTCATAGATAAGATAAAATACTTTTTGTGTATCTGTGGTAGCTAAAAACTGATAGACTCCACTAAGTAAACAATAGAAAATGTAGAATGTAAAATAATCCCTCGATTCTTTTTGAGGGCCTGATGTATGATAGTGCTTTTTTATTCCTCTGTTAGGAAAAGCAGCTGATACCTTACTGCAGTTTAGATTTCTGATTCTTCTTTTAATGTTTTGGGTTAAGAAATAAGAGAGTGCAAAATGCTGCCCAGCATGCTATGTGAAAGTAGCATTTTGTTTGTGTGCTTCAGTTATAGATATGAATGCAAAAGTGGTATGCAGTGAGCAGAAATGGTATAAGAAATAATATTGTAAAAAGGCTTAGATGATCACATGCTGGGTAAAAAAACTGTCTGGATGGCCCAGAGAATTGTGGTGAACGGAGTTAAATCCGTTTGCGGCCGGTCACGAGTGGTGTCCCCCAGGGCTGGGTTTTGGGGCCACTCCTGTTTAACATCTTTATTGATGATCTAGACGAGGGGATCGAGCGCACCCTCAGTCAGTTTGCAGATGACACCCAGTTGGGTGGGAGTGTTGGTCTGCTCGAGGGCGGGGAGGCTCTGCAGAGAGACCTGGACAGGCTGGAGCCATGGGCTGAGCCCAACTGGGGGAGTTTCACTGAGGCCAAATGCCGGGGGCTGCCCTTGGGCCACAACAACCCCCAGCAGCGCTACAGGCTTGGGGAGGAGTGGCTGGAGAGCTGCCAGTCACAGAGGGACCTGGGGGGTGATTGACAGCCGGCTGAACAGGAGCCAGCAGTGTGCCCAGGGGGCCAAGAAGGCCAATGGCATCCTGGCTTGTGTCAGCACTAGCGTGGCCAGCAGGGACAGGGAAGGGATCTGACCCCTGTACTCGGCACTGGTGAGGCCGCCCCTCGATTCCTGTGTTCAGTGTTGGGCTCCTCACTACAAAAAGGCCATTGAATGACTCGAGCGTGTCCAGAGAAGGGCAACGGAGCTGGTGCAGGGTCTGGAGCACAGGTCGTACAGGGAGCGGCTGAGGGAACTGGGGGTGTTTAGTCTGGAGAAGAGGAGGCTGAGGGGAGACCTCATCGCCCTCTACAGCTCCCTGAAAGGAGGGTGCAGAGAGGGGGGATGAGTCTCTTTAACCAAGTAATAAGCAATAGGACATGAGGGAATGGCCTCAAGTTGCACCAGGGAAGGTTTAGACTGGATATTAGAAGCATTTCTTTACAGAACGTGTTTTTGGGCGTTGGAATGGGCTGCCCAGGGAGGTGGTGGAGTCCCCATCCCTGGAAGCGGTTGAAGAGTCATGTTGACATAGCGCTGAAGGATCTGGTGTAGTTGGGAACTCTCAGTGCTACATTAATTGTTGGACTAGATGATCTTCAAGGTCTTTTCCAACTAGATGATTCAGTGATTCTGTAAATGTGTCATATCTAATATGTGTAGGATTAGAATACAGCTATAGTAATCAATGTATTATCAAACACAAAATACCAATAAAGGACAGGAAGCATCCAAAAAACCCCAACCTGTGGGGAAAAAATAAAAAATGTGACAGAATATATACGTATATTTGTTAGTCTGTGGAAGGAAGTGGCAGACTGCTACCCATAAGTCAAATATAATTTGCAAAGAACTATTTTCAGATCCTTTTAAAATTCGGTTGAGAAGAATATATCTATATGTTAAATTTTGGGAAATTGAAAAGTCTTGATCTGCAATCTCTTTAACCATTCCCTTATTTATAACAGAGTATGACTAAGTCCATTTATATTAATATGGATTCACAGGATGGGCTGTGAAGTTTGCTGTATTTAGCTTTGTTACTACCATATTTATAGTGTTTAGATTGCATAGTATCAGTGCTTCCTAGGTTCTCTTACCAGTGCTTTTGAGACTCTGTCCAGGGACCTAATTAGTGCTTGAATTTGCAGTTCTCTTGTAAGAAAAGTGCTACATTTAACATAAGTCAATGGGACTTTTACTTTTGCAAAGACTTGGATCAGGCTCTTACTGTATACAAGAAGTATTTCAGCTGGATGACCTTCTCTTTGCCATATTTGAAGCAAAAAGAAGGTCATTGTTTTATGAAAAATATTAAAAATTCATGATATGTTTTGGTTTCTGCACTTGGATTCCTGGAGTAAATAATACTAATGGTATATTTTCAACATGTCTCTTAGCAATTACTGTATATTATGTAAATACTAGCAGGTAGCATACAGTAAATCTGCAACTGAAGAAATATTGACTTGAAACAAACTCATTTTAATTGAGAAACAGTGAACTTTTTGTGCCTTTTTACTGGTCTCAGATTCATGGTGTAACAAATCCTTAATTTCCTAAGACAGTACACAGAGAAACTGTAAAATGCCATTCTCAGTGTTCAGGGAATAAAGCAAGCAGAAAGACATTTTTACTAAAATAAACAACTTGACTAAAACTAATGCTGTAAAGTGCAAGTGTGAAAATCTCACTTTAATTGTGAAAGAGAAAAAAAAAAATCATCCTCACTATGAATAATGCATCCGCACCTTCAGCAGCACATACAGAAGGGAATAGAGTAGATAAATACCTACATACTGCAAAGGTGTATGTTCATAGAAGACAGTGGCAATAGGTCATAAATTTACACCATGACTAGATATTGCTTTTGTTTTCTTAATACAATATTGTTGCTGAATGCTTTAATGAAAGGTGTTTTCCAGCAAATTACTTCTTTTGAAAAAAGAATACTCTGGAGCACCGTTCAGTGTGTCCTAACTCAATGCATTAGAATTCTATAAGGAATACATAGCAAGATCAGCTGTGTCTTGTTGAATATAGCTGTTCCTGAGTGCAATGTCCTTTATGCAGAGACCCAAACACACGGTGTCGTAATTGGTACTTGATTATAAATAAGAGCAAGATCTGTGCTGGGTCATGGCAGTGGCAAGCAACAACAAGGAAATAGAAACAGGGAGCCTCTGCAGTTTCAGGTGCTTTGGCGTGCTTGTAGATGTTTATACATCAGGCAGTCATACCTTCGAGCACCACATGAAACACTGCACATTAAAAACTGGGAAAGTGAATTTTTTTCTGATATTGTTCCAAGTTTTAATAAATTCCTTATTTCCATCACTTAGTGACAGAAGGGTCTTTTTGAGAACATTTCAGAGAAAATCATCATTTATTATTCTAAAACTAGCAGTTAGATATCACAAAAGCAAAGGTCTCACTATTTATTTCCCTAGAATTATTGATTTTAACTTTCCTTTATCATAGTTCTCCCCAAATAATATGCCAGACTTGCACTTATGCATATCAACTCTACATGCTTTTGATATGTCAAGGGAAGGAGACACAGTTAAAGAGAAGTATCTGTTTCCAGAAATATTTTCAGCCATTTAACCATCAAATTTTCACTTCTTGTAGTGATGCAGGTACAAGCTCTAGCTCACTTTTCCACGTGTTGATCAACTTTCATATGATAGTGAACTCTCAATTGAATTAGTGAGCAATAAGGTGCTCTGTGCTTTGAAATACATATTTCTGAGGGACAAGATCATATCTAAAAGTTTTTATCCACCTCTGATATTTATCAGGTTTTCCTGCGTGAAGTTTTAGCTTGAATTTCTCAAAGGGATCTTTGTTAAGTATTCCCGTCAGCTCACCAGTAAATCTTTAAATCAGTCTAAGTAATGTGGGTTTGGTGGTGTTGGTTGGGTTTTTTTACTCCTCGTAGTAATTTTTGCCTTGTTAATCAGAGGATCTTATGTGGTGCTGAGTCTTCCTATGGAAGGGGACAATATGGCATGGAATAAGATTTTAAATAAGACTGAATGAAATTACTTAAAAACGTGAAGGTTACCATAGACAACTGTGTTTCTAAATATGGAAATAAAACATGTCACTGCGTGCTTCAAAATCAGAGTTTCTCCTCCTGCTGAATGTGTAGGGTTTATGTGTACAGACCAGAGAATATATCATAATAGGCCAAGTCTTTGTACCTTACTTTTCCACCTTTGCTATCCTTAGAGAAAAATTGGAGCTGCTGATTAAGAGTTGAAAGTAATTTCCCTTTTTACTCTGTTTATTTTAAAAGACTGAAGTAACCTTGTATTTAGTGAAGTGTCCCTTACCTAAAAAGGTAACACAGATATTTTTAAATGATGAAGGAGAAACTTGGCATCTCTCTAGCTGAACAGTTGTTGAAAAATATGAAAAGCATGAAATATAAAGTGCAACTTATGGTTTGGTATAAAATTTATATGGAAAATAATGTTATTTACTTGATAAAAGATACTAAATATCTTTAAGATTAGATTAAGAAGAGCTTCTGCATTAAAAAGAGTAGAATCTTATTTCTGATTCCACTTAAAAAGTCCATTGTGGGGAAAAAATCCAGTTGGGAAAAAACCCCATCCAGGTTAATGGTATGACAGTTTATTCCCGTTTTGTATATGAGAGGTGAACTCCAGAATTTCCAAAAGCTGATGTGGAGGAAGCCTGCAGTTTGTTTAGGCTCCTCTCTCCACTGCTGATTCCAAAGACAGTAGGTAATTTTGCCTGGGCGCTCTGTGTGTGACAGGAGAACAACCTATTCTACATATTTATCCTCCGAATATGCAAAATGTATGAATGGTGCAATTGTAAAGGTAACTCTTTCAAGTGGAATAACTTTGTTTTGTGAGATTTTGATTTTATTATATGTCTTGTATCAACATATGTAGGTTACATGTTTATAGCAAACAATTAGTTGTGCCATTTTTCTTCATCAAAACTACTGAAAATATGTTTTTTATTTTAAAGGTTACTCTTTTCATCATAAATGGATTAGTATTTTATTTTATAAGCCCTAGCAAATGTTGCATAATGAAAAGGCTAACCCTTAAAATAAACTAAATGCATGTTCAGTGATTAAGTGGTTTGCTTATTTCCATTGAAAAGACTATATAAATTACTCAAAAGCCATATGGACATTACTTATGAAGCTTATAGATTGCTTTTTAAAGTTCACTTGAAACTGTCAAAGGAGAGGGATCTTTAAAAGTTTTACTTGTACCAGATTATAGTAAAATATTTTAAATTATTTTTACTGTTTTTCTGAGTGCTAGATATAAAATGGGATAAAATGTTCAGTACACCACGTTTTGTTAGTTTTCCTTTCAGTTAGTAATAATTTGACCAGACCATGAAAAAAGCATTTTAAAAGTCCTCATGTTCTATGATATTGTATTCTCTGGTAATTTTTATAATGTAACAATTAAATACACTCAAAAAATGTGTAGTAGAAATATTCTTAATAGTAAAAGTCACATGAGATTTATAAAATACTTTATATATTATTTGTACATATTATATAAATATTTTTATATTTATAAAATCTTCAACTATTTATATAATTTAAGTACTTGAATGGCATGACTCAACATAAAAAGATATAAGATGTCTTCAATATTGGATAATAAGATTACAAATTTATAGTAACTTTAGGCTTGAATTTATTAAAAAAAAGCAGGAAGAATGGATGGCAATATCCTCATAGCAACTTCTAGTTATAACTATCTTCCATACTGGAACTGATGTGACTTTTTTTTTTTCAGGAATATATTAGTAATCAGCAAATGTGTGGAAGCAATTGGCATTATTCAAAGCTGGAATTTTCCTGTGAAGTCTTGTAACAGTTAGTTCTTAAATTTACTGAAAATAGACATTTTAGTGACTCAATTATTCTCCCATTTTTCCTTAAAGCAAGACTAAGATAAAAATGTCAGCAGATTGATTTTAGTTCACTAATGGGTGCTGATCATATTAAATTAGATGAATTTCATGTGATTAGTCCTCTCACTTTCAGGTTTCAGCCTCAAGAATAGATGAGGTGTGTAAATGTTGTTAAAAAGTTGCTAATGGGGGAAGTTCTGTTCTCAGATGAATAAGCCAGAATTTTTGTATCTAGTTATACTAAAGGCAATTACAAATCTCTTATTCACATAAAAACTCTAAGGAGTTAATTCCAATTTCTTAGAAACTTTCTTTAAATAGCTGATGGTTTATTTGCATGTGTAGAGGAAGTTTAAATAATGTTCTTAATCTTGAACATGGCATGTAGTACACAGTTTTGGATGTGCAGTTTCAGTGAAGCTGGTGTTTTAACTCTAATAAATTTTGAAAAAAAATCCAGTTTTGAACATTGTCCTTGTATCTTAAAATAGCATATGCTGTTTCATGTAATCTTCTAAATATATATACATGAAATATCATATAAATACCTAAACTTCTGGAATAATTGGTATGAAATTAATAAAAAGGCTTGAGGTCACAAATAGACCCAGAACCTACCCACTCTTTGGGTTTGTGTTCTTGAGTTCTCTTTGTATATGAAACATGACTTTATATATATATATATATATATATATATATTAATCAAACAAACCACTTATCTATTCATATGACTATCTGGACTGTTCATGAGGAATATTTACGTGACACATTTCTTTCTTAGTTCTGTTTACTTTCCTCTTCTACCTTCATTAACATAGCCATGATGGATTTTGCAGGGAAAAGCAGAATTCACAAAGTAGGTGAGTTTGGAAGAAATACTCAGCATTATCTTTCTGCAAGTGGTGCAAACACTAAATTTACATTCAACATCCTTGTAAGTGGTCTTTTTAAAGCAAGTGTTAGTTGGTTTTATAAATGTTTATTCTTCTGTTGTTTCAGCAGAAACTGGAAAATGTAGTAGAAAAGACCAGTCTAATGAGATTCTCAAGAAGAAAGCATAACTGTCTGGATAGAGTTGGACTGGATGCTGGCTTTCTAGACAATATATTTTGTACATGTAAAAGGAGCAGAATTCTATATAAACTGATACTTAGTTAAAAAAATCAACAACAATAATAAAACCCCTCCCCAAACCCTTTTCCTTCATTGTCTTTTTTCATTTTCTCATTAGTGGAAAGATGCAAGAACTCAGTGAACTCTATTGTGAAGAATAATAGCCAGAATGGATGATAAAGGAAGTTGATAAGTACAGTAATTTTATGCAAATAAAGTTAGAAAAACTCCACAGAGACAGTTGGAGTTTTTTTTCCTCAAAGCAAGTAATGTGAGAAAACTACTTATTCTATGTAATTAAAAACTGATGTCTGGCTATACCTTGAAAAACCCTAGAGAATGCCTAATGGATTCTGGCAAGCAGATGTGACTCAGTTCTTGAGAACTTGATAAAGCAGTCCTCAAGATCTCGTTCTAAATCCTCGAGATCCTCTTCTCAGGAAGAGGCAGCAGAGCTATACAGGAGAAAAAGACCAAAATAATAACAACCATTTGTTTTGAGCACAGATGGAAACTAAAAGACACTCGGGAGGCGAAGTGACCTAAAAGGCATCCATCATACCCAGCGTAGATGCTGTAGAAACGGTAAGGACAAAAATAAAAGTCTTCAGCCATGGGCAAATTTCTGTGCTATGGGAAACAGAATCACTCTCTATCATAATGCCAATGGCGAAGTGCTAGGAAAGCAGGAGCTTTAATATATCAAGTGATTGAAGACATGAAGTTCTTTTATAAAAAGAAAGATGCATATAGGGTGACTTTGAGAGATCCTAGGCAAATGCATGTAAAGTACATGTACATGGCAAAAGAAAGCTTGCAGCTGTTTTCCTTCCAGCTATTCCCATTAAGAAAGCACACATATCAATTCAGGCCTAGCTGGATTACAGAAGTCTAGCTAGAATACACTGCTTAGCAGCAGTAGAGATTTAAGAGGAAAGTATGGCCAAGTTTTGGAGAAATACAGTAACACCTTTCTGAAGCTACTGAACAAGTAAATAGTTCATGACATAAAAGCATTATTATTTAGAGGGGTCACGACAGAAGACACAAGGGTCAGGTCAAACAAGGGATTTTTTACAATGTCAAAACACAGTCATTTAGCATACTTGTTAAAGTATGTTATGTCTGTTTATGTTCCATGTCCCAGTTAAAACTAGAAAAAAAAAATCTGTACAGGTTAGAAAGACAAAAAAAGTTATTTTACGGTTTTGCTGCTCAATAGGGAACATTAACCAATTGGTTGACTACCTTCACGTGGTTAGATTACTGCAGGAATAAAACGTCTGTTGCTTGAGCTGACATGATCTCTTTGCACATTCAAACGCTGGGCAGCTTTATCTTTCGGGGTCAGTTGTAGAAGGTGAATAGCTGTTGCAGTTGTGGAATAATGCAACACTGATGGCATTTTCTACTGTGACTTCACAGGTGCTCACCACGTAAAACAAAGATGATGAAGTGATGATTACTGAATATCCCTATTCTATTCTGTAGTGCACCACAGCAATATGCACACATCATTTTTTTTTTTTTCCTAATTAATTTATTCTAAGATATTTAGACAAAGGATGTGCTAGTCAAGATTATTCTCAGTCAAGCCACAAGAATAATCAAGTAGTAGCATGGTTTGCTTTCCCTTTTCTTGCCATTGCAGATTACCGTATACCATCTATTGCTTCTTCAGTAACTCAGTTACTGACTTGCATGCTCATATCTGCTTTCTATATATGCTGACATAAATGTATGAATGAATCTTTGAGCAAAATGGATATTAAATATGATACCTAGATCTTATTAGGCTACTAGTAATTTCAGAGTAGACACAATCACTTTCTGAAGACTAGAGTGTAGAATAATTTTGATACTTCAGATGAGTTATTTCTAAAAGTAATTACCTGTATGAATATTCACCCTATAACTTATAATTGAAGAAAGTGGGCAGAGGAGGAGATAGAATTGTAGGTTTCTGATGATAGCAGGTTTTGTATAGAAAGGGAAATAAGTATTAAGAAATCTGGTCAAATCACACGACAGTGCCAAGAATTGCTTTTTCATTTATTATGTCCTACTTTTCTAATGTAACACTTTTTTAACGACTGTTGCCATAAAAATCACATAAAAAAAATTGTAATTTTCAGAATCTCTCAGAAATATTTGTGTAGCCAGTACTAGATGGAAGAAAAACTCTAACACTTCAGATTTCATTGTTTTAATTTAAAATTTCTTGAAGTACTTGGTTTTTAGTTCATTCTGTTTAGCAGTGCTTTTTCCAATATTATTTTTTTTGCCTTTATCAGTTCGTTTCCATCTGAAAGAAAAGAAAATTGAACAAAAAATATTCCTATGACTTTCTGAAAATTGGTAGCAAGACATTGGAAGACCAGATGCTACAGTCTTATAAATTAAAAAGGCATTATATACAAGCAGCTGTACCATATAAACTCAGATTTTTATACCACATGATGGTGTTCTGTGAATCCTTATTTGTTTTCAACATCTGCTCAGACCTGTCTATACTTCCCACATATTAATGATAATTAATCATATACTAGAACATATCTTTATGTTTGAGGTTTGACCCAATAAGAAAGCTGTTATAGTATACTTACCAGGTGTTCGCTAAAAAAAAAAAAAATTGTATTCTATTTATGTTTTTGCTGATTAATGAAAATTGCTTTACTTTCCTGCATATTTCTTTGATAAAAAATTATTTGTAGATTAATTTATGCAAAAACATTATGGGGAATAAATTCCATATAAATATCCTTCTTTTTTTCAGTTGTAGTTGATTATTGACTTCCACATGAAAATGTTATACTGTCTGGCCCCTTGATGTCTGTCCCTTCTTATCAACATTTCAACATTCTTCTACTCTACTTATTTATATGGGAAGTTACTAAATCCTCATCTAGGCATATCATTTAATGAGAATTTTAATAAAATCTTTGCATGATCTCCAAAACCAGTTTTAGCTTTCTGTGTGCTAAGGTGACACAATGGATTAAAACTAAAATACTTGAAATTCAGACTTAAGTGTTTCAGCTGAGTCTGCATTTTCCTTTGTAGATCCTTCATAGCTTCTTGATTCAAGTTAGAAAATCCAAAGATAAATCCCAACCAAGAACTTTAAATAAAGCAAAGCCAGAGTGACATGTTTATAAGACACTGCAAATGCCAGAAAAATGTGTGGCAATATCCTAGAGGGTGCTCAGATCTATACAGGCAAGATTCCCATTCGTTTCCAGGCAGTGTGGGTTCTCGTGTTATTTCTGAGGGATGGGTAGTATGTCAGAATATCCTGTATCTAGATCTACTCAGCCAGCATCAAGAAAGAGAGCCTCAGATTAGAACACGTCCATGGAAGGGCTGCAAGTGTTTGTAGGAGGGCAGGGAGTTTTCTTATGGGACAGGGCTAACTGAAGTTGGCTTGGTTAACCTAACAAAACAGGGACTGACTAGAGATACAGAGCCAGCATTGTGGACGTGGAGCCATGAACTACTATAAACTGACCAGGAATAAATTTAGACTGGAAATACAAGAGGTTTGTCACATGACACAGAGCAGCTCTTTCCTTGGACTGTGACCCCTTAGTTTTCTTTGGGAAAAGCTATCTCTGATAGGGTGGGTGGGGGG